>NW_009933812.1:0-5065 GCF_000696875.1 Nestor notabilis | reverse complement strand
GGCAGGCACAGAGCACGGGCGCGGCCCCCGCCTGCTCCCACCTGGTGGTAAAGCGAAGGAACCTGGGGTCGCCCCTGAAATTGGAATTGCAGTTTTCAACCCAACAGTTGGGGTAACTCCGGGGTGGGTTTTGCCATTCTTAAAGCTGCCAGATCGGGTGCAGCTCCCGTCTGGAACAACCCGGCAAAGGGAGCTGCTCTCATGGGAGGGCACTGGATAGAAGAAAGGGAGCTGGAGGAGGAAGAACAGGTAAGAAAACAACGCACCTTGTCAGCAAGTGGTAGGATGGAAGACACGAGGCTGCTGATTGAAGCAGGCACTAAGAGCAGCACGTATACACGTTCAAAGGGTTGTGCTTTGCGTGGACTGAGGATGGTCACTGGCATACAGCTCCTCTTTCACTTTATAAAACCTATTCCACAGAAGTGGAGCAAACGTTGTTCTCTACAGAACCTTAGTCATCTTTCCAGCTCAAAAGAGGCCTCTGGAGACCTATTTGCAGCCAGCGTCTGCAACAGAATGGATTTGAGGGAACGATTTCGGATAAGGAGGTGTTCCCGGAAGAAGCTTCTGCACCAAACTGGCAGCGGTGCTAACACTGGAACAGAGTTTCCACATCCAATTCCTCCTCGGAAGGAAAGAGCACTCTTCCTCCCCACTGCACATAGGCTAACTCTGGAAAGATCACTGCTAATCAACAGGAAAATGCACTCTTCTCAAACAATCCTACCAAACTCCTGACATTTCTCAGCAGCCAGCTTCACAGGCCTGGACACTGACACAGCCATGTGTTCAGCTGGCGTAAAGAGACGGTCCAAAACTGGTATCATAGAATCACAGAATGGTTTGGGTTGGAAGGGACCTTAAGATCATCCAATTGCAACCCCCTGCCATGGGCAGGAACATCACACACTAAACTATGTCGCCCAAGGCTCTGTCCAACCTGGCCTTGAACACCGCCAGGGATGAGGCATTCACAACTTCTGTGGACAACCCATTCCAGTGCCTCACCACCCTCACTGTGAAGAACTTCTTCCTTAGATCTAACCTGAACTTCCCCTGTTTAACTTTATTTTAATAATATCAGACTTACAGCTTGGAAAAGGCCATTCAATGAGTGCAATCATTAAATGCACGGCTGTACAGCAGGTGCCAGTTCCACTAATTTGGCAGATGATGCATTAAGGAAATGAAGCTGCATTAGGTGTATGGGTGCCCTGCTCTGACTGAGGTTGCAGATACACTTCAGGCAGGTAGCTTGCTGACATTAGTAGCCCTTCTAATACTTACCATGAGCATCTTGTATTCATCATGTTCATAAAGATTCAAATATTGAGTAACGTGTTAGGGGACAGAAGCAAAGTTTATTGACACTACTGAGAATAAGTTAATTCAAAACAGATCCACAGTCCTGAACTAAAGAGTGTTACATAGCCTGAAATGTAACAGAAGACAACAATAGTAAGAAACAATAGAAAAAAGATGCAAACAAACCACTTCACACCATTTCTTCAAGACATGCTACCAGAAAAGCACACTAGGCATAAAAAGCCAAAATACTATGTTTACAAAGGACTCAACTGCAAATACTTAGCAGTTCCATATGAATGGTAAAGGAGAAGAACAATGTTTACATGTTCAATGTATTTAAGAAATCTTCTGAAATGGTTAAGAGGGGCCTGTTGCAAATTGCAGTACCAACAATATATTTACCATCATCTGTAATTAGGTACTTACTAAACAGATCATAGAAGCTCCTTCCAGGTTATAGAACTTACTCTATATTTAACGTTAAGATCTGAAATAAACCCCACTGAACACATTTCAAAGATATGATGAAAATATAGGGTAACAAGTGTTTCTTGGTTAAGACTGTAATTTCACAATCACCTTAAAATTCTGTAAGCTGGCATTGGCAGTAGAAGTAGCCTACCCCTTCCCATCACTCACACCCTAAAGCCAACCCTTCCTACATGAGAGGACAGACACAGTGGAATGAATCAGGAAATTGTTCTGGGTCCAAAAACAACCATTAATATCTTTGCCGTGTCATTTTAGCTCAGATCAGTTCGACTCAAATTCCTCACACAGCCATGTTAAGGCTAGAACTAACAAAGACAACAGGTAGCGAGAAGAAGAGACGCTGGATCTTTCGATAGCAGTGTTAACTTATCATGAAAACTTTAGCCAAAGGCACAACAGCACCACTTCCAGATGGCATTTTAATGTTCCCACATATCCACTGTTGATTCTCCTGTTTATTTATGGAAAGAAAACAAAATAAAATTAAAATCATCACTTCATTTTGTAACTTAGAGGGGAAAAAAAGATCAGTCTAGCTTGAGGTTAGCTTTCCTTTCAGATTTTCTCTTATGTAGTATATGCTGTACCCGTAGTAGTACCTCTTTCTCACCACTTCCCTTTAAATGTCTTTGTTTCTCAACAACAAACTCCTCCTTCCTTACTCCAAGCCTGAGATAAGATAAGCTTTTATAACTCCCCCATCTCTCCTTCCATTTATAATGCTGAGGCAAATAAGGAAGGTATTATTATTATATATAAATAAGGCAAATAATAAGTTATTATTCAACATTATAACAATGTACTTGCTTTTCCCAAGGATTTCCTTTTGTTTGGTTTTTTTTTTTTTTTTTTAGATACTGACCTTGCTCCTTGTTAAAAAGTTTTGGGTCAGGTATTTTATATTGTCGGCTGTTCAGGCCCACAGAATATGAGTACAGTGTTCTAACTTATCACACTGCATTAAGGAACATGAAAAGAAGAAAATTCAGCACTAAACCTCTTCTACAAAGTTTTCCAAAAGCCACCTGCTTTCACTCAAAAAGTTCACTGCCTTTGTTGGAACGTGAAGTGCTCTCCTAGCATGTCATTAAGATGGAAAGGTAGGCATAGAAAACTTTAAAAATAGGCAAAGCAGAAAACCACAGAGCTCTTTATAACGTTAAAAACTCAAGCAGGAACATTTCAGTATTGCTGAAAATTAACAGGTTCTTCAGTATGATGTCAGCTTCAGAGCACTGAAAAAGCCCCTACAAAGGGAAAATAATCAGTGTATAAGGGGAAACAAAAAGAGCAGAATGGCAAGGATTTAAATAGTAAAACTAAAGAATTTCACAGCTATTTACAGGATACATTTAAATCAGGCAGAATAATACATCATGCAGAATATACTTGAAAGCTTTCACTTAGCAAAATCTTCCTAGGCCTATACAAATACCTTATTTTGCATTCATCATGATCGTAGTCTCATTTGCTACAATTGCTACACAAAATTAAAAAGCATGATGAAAATGAGGAATGCTAGAGGAAAATTAAAAATGGAAAACTAAGGCAACTCGTTGTGAGAAGGAGCTGAAAGCCCTCATTTCAATGACATGGGTATGTGACAAAGCTGAGCCAGCAAGGCAAGGTCCACAGCAAGAGGTGCTTAAGAAGATGCTTCCTCAAAAGGTGTGATTGATCCCCAAGTAGGAAAATACCTAAATAATATCACTGCTTTGAGCAAGCTACCAATATGTGGGAGAATCAAGAGAGAACAGTATTAGAACAGGCATTTATTTTCAGCTGAAGATGCCTGAAGGGAACAGAATGACTTGCAAGTAGCAAAGGATACAAATTGTTTCCGTCTTCCTTGTAAGAACTAACAGGCTTAGGACTCAGTTACAGCAATACATAGCCTGCCAGAGTGCTACACAGGAATCTTGTTTTACTAATTGGCATGTCTTCTTTATTTCTTATTTAACACTAGTATGAGTGGCACTTGATAAAGCCAACAGAATCCAGCTAACGTGAGCTAATACTTTAATGAAACTTATTCTCTGCTAAGTATTTCACTGTGCCCTGTCATCTTAATCAAGCTTAAATATTCATTTTTGTAATTGTTACTTGTTTCTGGCCCTGTATAGATGTGTGACTAATAAAGCAGATCTCAATCCAGAAGTGAGACAAGAGCTGTCAGTGGGTTTACCACATGAAAATTATGTGGGTATCATGGACTAAGTGTTATATCATCTCCTTGGAAATGCTGAACAGAAAACCAAAATAAAGATCCCAAGATTTGGACCTGTCTGACTTACTGCAAATCAGACAACCACATACGGAGAGGTGAAATCGATGTGATGGTATCAAGGGAGAGGCATAGGAAAAAAAGTCTCTGAATAGTGAAACTGAACAAGAGTTTCTAATTTTTTTTCCTTTTTCTTGGAGACAAAAATAAATCTTATCAGCATTTAACTGCCAAAATGAAAGGAGGGCGTGAGGGGAAGCTGTTTTAAGGACTGATTTAGGAGTGTCTTTTATCTTGACAAGAAAAGATTTTAAATGATCTGCCCAAAGAGAATGTTACTCACTTTCCATCACCAGCAGGCTCAGTGGGATAGCAGCTACCTACAGGTCAGGCAGGAGGATACCCCCAAGCGCTCTCTACTCTGGTTTTGTACTCTCTGTTTTGGGGGTGGGGGAGTGTCTGAGCCTACAGACTGCACCTTCAGAACCTCCCTCTTTGCCTTCAGGGACCTCAAGCGTCCCCTATCCATTACCAGGATGGTGACAGTCTGCAAGATCACTGCTGTCACCCTCCTCACGGAGCTAAACAGCAGCCTCGGATAACTAACCGCACCTATGACCCTCTAAGCATCACTCCACTTAACCACATCAGTACTCTGACCTTACAGTCACCAGCAGACTTGGTTTCCACGAAAGACAAGTAACGGAGTAGCAGCCGCAGCTACTTACAGAAGAGCATAGAAACACTCAGCTCTTTGGGAGCTCGGCAGCAGCTCAACTTTATCCAACACCGCATCCCACATAGGGGAGACCCGAAGCCGAGGCCCTCCTCAGCCAGAAGGAACGCAAACACTCCGCGCCCTCCGCGAACAAGTCAAGCCCCGAGAGCAGCAGAGCCGGGCAGGACAGAGCTCCTCGCACAGCCCTGCCCAGATGGCCCGGGGCAGAGAGGCAGGAGCTCCGCGGCTCGGGGGCAAGGCGAGCCCAAGGGCTGCTGATGCATCTGTGCATCCATCCATCCATCCATCCATCCACCCAC
>NW_009933811.1:0-51039 GCF_000696875.1 Nestor notabilis | reverse complement strand
CCTAACTATTGTATGATTCTATGATTCTATCTGACGTTTGTATTTCCAATTGTATATGGAAGTAAAAATAGTAAAGATAATAGACCTTTAGCTGTGAACTAGGACATTCTTGCGCTAAATGCTGTATGAATACAGAACAAAAGGTCAGCCCCAGCACCAATAAGTTTAGACTTCAAGTACAGAGAGGTGGCTGCAGACTGGGAGAGGGAACTGGACATGGGTAAAACAAAACAACAGGGCCATGCTTGTGGTTCAGCTGTCAAAGATGTACATGGGTGTCCTGGTTCCTTACAGGGAGTCTCTTCCAGAAACAAAGGGTTAATGATACCAAAATACCTGGTTGAAAATTTAATGAACAATCAATGAAGCATCATGAGGCAGAGTGTCAGAGGGAGGGAAAGGTGCTCAGGTTGGCATGAGAGGTGTCCCTTGAGGACCAAAGCAGCTCTGTACTCTGTTAGAGGAAAGAAGAACAAAGAACAAGAACCAGATGCAATGAGAGGCAGTTTGAGAAGTGTTGATTAGATAGGTACAAAAACTGCACTGTGCTAAGGTTGGCTATGGTAAGCTTAAATTATGGATAGCAACAGATCTTCAGATACTGATCTTAAGTAGTATTTGACCCATTCTTCTCTTCTGGCTGCCCACACACTGCTTAAACCCCTCCCTTGTGCACTTCACCTTTTCTGTCCTTACCCATCTTTAAAAACTATAGGTCTGGTATGAACTCAGCATCAAAGCTCGAACTTTACTCAATGGAGAAACAGAGGCCGGTAGCAGTCAGGCATCTTCAGGAACAGGCTGTAACCTGGGGTGGGTGGGTGGGTGAATTTTCTCTGTGTCTCTTGTCTGTATAACTAATTTTGTCATGACACCTAACCTTCAGTCAGTTAAAAATAGCTGAAAGGGAGTCCTGTGCCAAGTCTTCTCTTTTACTATACATTTTTTAGGCATTAAAAATAACAAATTTAAGCATGTAGTAAGCTTCAAGTACCCAGGGTTACTCAAAAATACTGTTTCTAGAAATAATGTATTTTCTGACCCTTGTATCAAACAGAACAAGGAAAGTTGCGATCCATTTCCCATTGCCAGTGTTCCCTCCCAAGAACTGAAAACCATTTCTGTAAAGGGAGCTGAGATAGGGAGGTATGGAGTCTACCTTCCTTGCCATGACCTGAAGAAATTTTCTAAACATCATCAGTGTTGCAAAAAATGATGCAGCACAAGTTTTTATCTAGAGCTGACCAAGCATAAAAATCCATTAAAAAACGTTTTCTACTCCCAAATGAGAATAGTGAAAGAAAATTCTTAAAAAATCTTTTCTACAGATTTTACCACCAGCTCTAGTTCTGATGAGTTTTAAACTGCGGTATCTATTTGAGTGTCTCCACAGGTACTAATTTAAATGTCAGCAAAGCTGACATGAGCATTTAAGAGCTGATTATTTTAGCAGCTACTGTGCTTGTCCCAAAATCCCTAACAGTCTCACCATTTTCCCTAGATGCAAAAGCCTCAGATGTCCCCAGTACAGCTGTCAAAAATCTCCTACTATCTCTCTTCAGCTGTTCTATAATGTTAACACATGCTTTCAGCAAAACAGACCATGATACAAAGGATGATAAGGGGATTGAAATGCAAGTGTCTTTCAGCGTAGAAGTAGCTTGATGAGAAGAAATTAGTAGGTACTAGAAGTCTCCTTCATCTGGCAGGAAAAAAAATCCAAATAAAAACAAATGGGGATAAGCCAGATTCATTTAAATATGGAACAAGTTACCTTCTCTCTTGGTGACTTCAAACTGAGATGGCTTTGAGGAAAATACTATTTGACATCATGCGTAAGTTGTGCTTTAGAAAAGTTTTTTTGGCTGTATTTAAAAGGGCTAAGTGGGTAAAATACAGTAGCTTCCTACACATGCAGTGTTATGATGACCTGCTGTTTCTTTCTTATGTGAAGAATTTTAGATTCTTGCACCAGGTTACCTTGTCTTAACTTCTCATTACTTTATAGCACATCACCATCTTTGCAGTAATTTTATTCCTAAAATAGTCAATAAACCCTTGACCCCTGAACCAATCCTTCTTATTCTCCCCTGTGATTCTTTTCCAGCAACCGTTTTATTCATCCCTATGATATTATTACTGCTGATCTCTGACGTATTTTCAGTTCTGAGTGTTGTGTGGTTTTGTTTTTATTTTTCAGGAAAGATGAGTTGTGTCACATGGTGACATAGGGCCATTTGACATTACTGAAGTGCTACATCTCAGCTGCTGCTGCTGACTTCTATTGGACTTTCTGCCTGTTTGATCATTGGTAAATCAGCTTCTCTATACTCCAAGTATTTATGTTTCAGAGACATATTTTAGGAAATACTGTACTGAAAGAAAAAGGAATTTTAATATTTCTTTCAAGCTGCTGTGAAGTTCATCCCACGTTTCCTTGACAATTTGTCTACTGGATTTGTAAGTGCTCAGGAGAGATTAGAAACAATCACTCAGTTCTGCTTTCTTCTACATTTCATGCAATTACTTTGAATGAAATTTTGCAATTGGGCAGTTAGAGGTAGAAACAGTCTGCACATTCTAGTAGTCCCATTTTTTTTAAAGGCAGAAGTGTGACTAATAGCAAAAAATAAAATTGAATTTGAACTCTTGCATAAAAATTGATTTCCTGCGTTGTTTTTAGGACATGTAAAATTACTCTGATAACACAGCGGAGGAGCTTGTTAAATACATGTTTAGTCATGTACAAATGAACCTCTTTGTTCAGATGGGGAAGACAACATTAGGGCAGTTGACCCTTATTAAAGGTAAGACGCAACTTAAGTAATTTCATCTTCTGGTAAAATGTTTGGATGCAACACAAGATTTCTTCATATGAGTGTCTTCCTGTTTGTTTATTCGGTGATGCTGTGACACCAATGGTGACAACTGTCAATATATGAATTATGTGGCCAGATTTATGGCACCATGATGGGAATTGCCTGTTTATAACTGATTATTTTCAGGGTGAAATCCTATTGTTGTAAATGCTTAAAGACATACAGCAGAGCAGTGTTTACCCTGATGACAATATTATAGCCTTGCTGTCACTCAAGCATTCAGGTAAGTTGTACTAAAGCACTAGTGCATTTTTAGTTTGAATCATTACAAATGCTAAATGGTTGCACTCTGTCATGGGTGACTTCTAGTGTTCAGCATTAAACTTTAGAGGGAAAATTTCTTCATTTGATTTCTTCTGTTTTTTGAATATGTACATTGTGCATTGCACAATATGGTATTTGATTGCAATTGTATAAGCATACATTTCTGCAAGTGCCTTTAATAAGTGAATCTCAAAATGTTTAAGAGTTGGTACTTGAACAAACATAAAGAATTCTGGATTCTGCTTCAGAGCTTCTGAACCTTTTGAAATATGTGCTTTGAGCTGCAAATCTCAAGAAAACAGCTTCTGCAATATGAATTACTATTGTAAGATTCTACTCATTGTCAACCTGTATTTTGTATTTGTCAAATTGTATTTTGGTGCTTCAACATCTGACTATGGCAGAAGTAAAAATCTAGAGGTGCAGAGAAATGTTAATCATCTGATAAATTCATAGGTTTTGATACATTCTGAGCTCTCACTGGATGCCATGGTAGCAGAAGGAAGGCTTCTTTCTTCACGGTTTTATTTAGAGTCATCCTGATTAATTTCTAATGCAGCTCATGTATGATTTGCAGACTGTTCCTCCCATAAACATTGATGCCCAGACAGGTTAGAAGAAAGCACCAAGATAAAGAGCACTAGCTTTCAAGCAATTAAAACCCAGGACATTTTAATAACTTAATCCAATAGTTCACTAAACTTAACACAATATTGACGGTTAACAGTGTGTTGCATTGGGAAAGGCAGTTATCATCCTCTTCTTCGAATTTTAACTTTATAAAAGAGTTAACAGAAGTTAACTGTTCTTTGAGAGCACATACATGAGGTTTTTCTTTCAGCATCCATTTTTCTAAAGAAGTATTGCTACAATAGCCGTAACTGCCCATATAATGAGACAAAGACATTGCCCAACTAATTTTCAGGTGGATTTTGCTAAAGTTTTGGGTGGTCATTGGATTTATTAATGTAATGGATGCAAAAAATTCCTGGCAAATTTCTTCCAGAACAATGTCATTCGTTACTTCATATGTGTATACCCTGATGGTTCCATTAAAAATTACTGTCATTTTTTTTAAAGAAACAATATCTGTGATCCCTGCACTTACAATCGTACTAAATTACTGATATTTTTGATTAATAGTAGGTTTCTTAAAAAAAGTTTGCAAGCCTATTTTGTGGATATTGATGAATAATATACTCTCAGAAATAAAAAATAGATTATAAGATATAGAAAATGGGAATATTCAGACTATAGTAGCCACACAGGTATGCATTTCTGATTTGTTGACTACTCTGGCCAATTTTGATGATTAGCAGTAGAGAAAACTTTGATTAGCAGTGGAGAATTACAGCATGAGTTTTGCCAAGGACTCGAAGACTAAGATTTGTATGTCAGGAAATCTTTTTTGTTAATTTTTTATTTTTCCTCCTCTTTTTCCTTTAAATATCTTTTTCATATAAACCAAAAAAAAAAAAAAAAAAAAAAAGCCTGTGTTTCTTAAAGTGTTAATTTCCTCTAAAAGATTATTTCCTCTGCTACAGGAAGTTGGCACCCACTAAACAACTTCTAAATCAAGCTGCAAGCCGGTACTGTAAAAACAAAGAGTTTATTGGTACCAGACATTTGTAAATAAGTAATTGACACTCATGCTATAACAATAAGCAATTCCAAAAAAAACAGGCAACTGCCAGAATAAACAAGTTTGCAATGAACTCCATCCAGTGCTGTATATCCATCAGGGCCAGTCTCATCAGCGGTGGTCAAAATAATAGCTCTGGGACCAGCTGGAGTTCTGCAATGAAGCAGCCATATCCTGCTTTTGTCTCTTTCTTCCTTCTCCACAGTCTTCCAGTGGGATTGCTAGGCAAGGGCAGGCTGTGAGCTATAGCAATGTTATCTGAAAGTAGTGTCATTGGATTGGTGGCAAATTCAAAGCCTCAGCAATTACTGGGATTTAGGTACACAGGGGACCAAGGTGAAAAGCGTGCTACTGCCAGGGGAACATAGACTCAGCACTTACTTCAGCTTTTGAGGGACTAGAATCACTTGATCAGTCCTCCCCTCTTTGGGCTGGTGGTCTGGGGATGCAGCTCAGGAACAGACAGAGCACATTTGCCCTTCCTCCATTTTTGGTAATTGGGTGGGATATGATGAACGTTCATGTTTTTTGCAATAGCACCTGATTAAATTTTGAAGTAGATTTCCCCTTCTTTCCAACATCTTGAGCTTCTGGCTGGCTGTCTCCAGTCCACCCTCCCCACTCCCACCGCTGCCATTTTCTGTGCTTTTTCCTTAACTAACAACTCTTACATTGCTTCCTTAAGCAGGTCTGTAAAAAAAACTGGCAGAGCAGGAAGATAAGAGAGGGCTGCAGCAGATATTTGCTAAATTTCAGCAACTGACAACAGTCATATAAAGCTGAAGGCAAAACATAAGGTAAGAATGGGTATAGAGTCTGTGTTGAACTGTAAACACTCTGTTAGTGTGGGCATATTAAAAATTATTTGGTAATAATGCCCTTGAGCAGAAAATTTCTGTTAATTTCAGTGAAACATTGTGATTTAAATAAGGGAGCACAGACCTCCAGACTGACTCTGTTCATTCACTGCTGTCTAATACAGCATCAGAAAGATGACATACATCAGACTGGTGAGCAAGGTACAAAAGAATAACCTTATTACTAGTATGATTTAAAAAAAAAATTAATGATGGCTTTGTGTGAAGTGAAACTGTTCCTAGTGAAAAAAAAAACAAACCAACAAACAACAATGCCTTGCATTCCCCTAGTTCAGGGACTACAGGTGAGGGGTTTGGGGTTTTTTTTGGGGGGAGCAGGTGGTTTGGTTCCCCCACCCACTGTGGACAGTTATTTTCAGAACACTCTACTGACAATCCAAAGAACTGTGTTTCCTTACTTTTTGTAAATGCGGTCTCTTTACATAATTCTCTTAGAAATAAAGTTCTTGGAAGGGTAGATCTCAAGACTTCTAAAAGCCTTGGCTTAGCGTATCTGTTATACAAGTTTCTGCTGGCTTTGATCTTCAGGATACCTTTTTTTAATGGCTTTCCTAGAAGGAAAAGAAACTGGAAAGTATGAAAAATATAGATTTTCTTTGTTATCATTAACCTTTTCTTACTGGGGGTGACTGTTCATGGTGTTTGGTGAGGAGTTTTTTTTTGCTGAAACAACCAGCAGGGAAGTCAGAATATGTAGAAGATGGCTTGAATTCCGGTGAATGGTGTTTTAGGCATCAGGTGCTAAAAGCATGCTGTTGAAAATGTTGTTATACAGGTAAGTAAGTGCATAAATCTATTTTAATTACTTTCATTAAAAAAATGTTTAAAATCATAAATACTATAGGTCACAAACAACATAAGACAAAGCAAACAGTACAGTAACAGATACACACCCCCATTTATATTGTAAATCAAATATATGGGGTTATAGAGTAGAAATCCACTATTTTTAGGCAAGTTAATAAGGATTACCAAAGAGATGTTGCATTGCTATGGCTATTCTAGGCTAATAGGAAGAGTATCTGAATTGTTCAGCAATAACTTTTTCAGTACTTGCGTTATAACAGCAGATTTCTGAAATGTTACTGAGCCAAAGTCACTTTTAATTCCCTTGATGAGTGGCACGGTGAGTGAGAGCACTTATCCCCAAAGTTACCTGTTCTTTTATTCTCAAACTGATGTGTATTTCCCCAAAATATTAACTGAATGGCTTCCAAACAATCAAACTTCAGTCTTGCGAAACTGCTGGCATGCTATTCATTTCAAGCATATTGCTCAGTATTTGTGGTGTCCAGCGAACTGCCTGTGCCTATTGTTTTTGTTCCCAGATTAAATCTCTGAAGGCTTTGACAGTCTCAAGCTCTGTTGAAGTCATTGGGCTCTGAAAATGCTCACAACTTGATTACATTGTTGTTAAGTGTGTTAGAACTTCCAAAGACCTACTCACCAAATACTGCAAGTAACAGTAGGAAAAACTTCCATTTTGTACAAATGCTAGTGCGACATGGAGACCATTCCACCCTCCAGATGTGTATCTGTTTGAGCAAAGGGTTACTATAAACAAGTAACAAGGCTATTGAGGCCATTGCTCAATAACCACAGCCACTGTTTTGCAATATTTATTGAGCTCTGCAGCAGTTTTCCTGGGAGCAGAACTTGACTGGTTTTAGTAACAATATTTTCAGTTCTGTCTTATGGATTGTTTCACACTATTAGAGTTGAATGCTGTTATCATTGCCGAATTGCTAGCTATAGATCTTGCAGCAGTGCATTTGTCTGATGTAACCAATAGCAAAATGTTGCGTAATTTAAAGACCAGCTTCACCCACCATGGGCCTCTGGTATGTATTAATATATTCAGGGAATGTGTCTGGGCACCTTTCCTATTTAACCTGGTTGTTTGAACATTATGCATCCAGGAGCATTATTTTCAAAACTTATTCCTGAATATTTAGGTGTAAACTATTCTGAGAGAAACATATAGATAATGGCTACTTAATTAAACCAGTTTTAAAGAAATGACACATGGGGATTTTAAGATGGCCTTCATGTGACCTACCAAAACTCAGCCTACATAGTGCTTTGAGACACAAGTACAATAAGATGCTTTTTCTTGTACAGCTAAAATATAGGGGGGGGTGTTCCAGTATTCCAATAGGTTTGCATATTTTTAAAGAAAGAACTACTCTTCTGAAGCAGCAGGTAAGGAAAAGAATATGGGTAAAATATTTGAAGAGGAATGGGAGAGGACATTTAATATATTTAATCTTATTATACATTTTTCTACATTAAAGTCATCAGGCTGCAAATATATTCTGCTACAAAGCTTTGTGTAAGAAATATCTCTATAAGAAAATACATCTCATAAAACCATTTCCTGTAAATAAATTATCCCAAATATCTATGTTTTGCAAGAGCAGAAAGGGGGGTAGACCAATGACAAGAAGAGCTAAAACCTGTTGATAGCCGGTTTCCTCAACCATCCCTGCTCACACACTGGGTATCATTTTCTTGTATATGTAGTCACAATGAAAGCAATAGAGCTCCTCTGCCAAGTATGTGCTGCATCTTTGTAAATAACAAACACTTGCAAAATTGGTTCTTGTACTTTTTAAATATCTTGAAATTATGCTATTTCTGAGCCTTATTCCCATTTCAACTACGTTCGAAAAACTGAAATAAGCAGAGTTCCAGCGGTAGGATTGCAAGATAAAACTCTGACTGAGCCTATTAGAAAAGTATAGTTTTATTGGCCAAGAGTTGTTGCTCTAGGTCAATAAAAACTAACTCTAGTAGGGCAAGAGGTGTGTGAAATTCTCTTCTTGCTTAGACTGCAATGAAAGGGAAAGACAATGTAGATGAGAAGTCAGAGTCAGGTAGTGTAGCTAAGCTACAGCTTTAAAACAACCACTGGTGGAAAAAGGTGTCAGACACAGGTGACATGGTCTTCAAAGCTGAACTACATACTGGTCTACCCTCATGGTTCAGAGCTGATTAAATGGAAAAAACCCTTGTATTACAAAACATGAAAATGGGTAATTATAAATGGGCAATTACAATTTAACAGTAGGTCAATTATAGAACCAGACTTCTTTAAAGAAATATCAGTCTCTTTATCAATGTCTATACAAAGGAATACTTGCAAATAAGTAAAATGAAAGAAGTTTGAAAAGACCTGGGAGACAGGTCTAGGGATAGAGACTGTTCTTTTTTAAACAGTCCACAAACAATGTAGAGTTATCAGCTGTTTCCACAGTCCATGTACTTCCATCATTCCTGGCAGAACAGTCCAGATAGAGGACATCAGGCTGAATACATGCTGGAGGCTGGTATGCTGTGGCATCGCATGATGTTTGTAATAAGTCATTTGAGGTTGTACCATCTTCTTACATCCTTTTCTGCAGGAGAGGAGGTACTTACAAGAGCCAAGTCCTTTTTCTTTGCTGCCACTAAGAAACAAATCAGTCATACTTCTGCAGAGTGCCAGCAGTAGCCTCTTGCTACTAACAAAATGTAAAAATTCGAGTTTGTAGCAGTTTGCTCTAAACACCTCAACAACTGTCTACATCATCTAACAGCAACAGTGAAACAACTTCATAGCTCTTCATTTTAGGCACTTCAACACTGCTATTTCTTGTGGAAATATCTATAATGCAAGTAGGCTTAGGCAAGCAAAGTATAGTTAGGACTAATGAGCAACTGCCTTTATATAATTCTGGATTCAGCATGCACATATTTGCTTCATCTGTTCAACCCAATGTATACTAGCAGTAAACTGAGGCAAATACAAGCGATTAAGTGCTGTACCATGACATGGATCTACATAAAGCATTTTAATTTATCTGTGTATAGGAAACAAAACCCTGTTTAAATGCCTCCTCTTAGAGAAACTGCTGCTCTCTGGAAATTGTGAGATGGCAAGTTTTCACCTCTTTCACTAGGGCCTGCAACACATAGCACTCTTGTCCTGCAGGAGTGCTTTCTTTGCTGAAGTGTCAGCCCTGAATAACAAGGGCATGCAGACATTCACAGTAACTTTATTTCCATTTCTCACACTTGTGGTGTGGCCAATAATGTGTTGACAGATAAGTCTTCCTGGCATGCACTGCTTCCTATAGGATTACAATGTATACAATTTATTTAGCAGTTATTACCACACTGGAAACCCACTGTTGTAGCCCTAACACTAACCCCCTGAAACATCACAGGACAACACAGCAAGTTAAGTGACATTAATTTCCACTGTACTTGTTTGCATACTATCATTTCCCACAAACTGTAGAAGTTATTTACAGAAAAGCTGCACAGTAGGAGAAATCCAGCTGCGCTTGTGTTTACCACCAGCTCAAATAGAAATGCATTTGGTGTGACTTCTATCCTAACTGTTACTTGAGCCACTCTGCTTTCATTTGCAGTCCTCATTTCCTACAGTGCCATAATGCATTAAATACCTAAAGCCACAGTCACTTCATACTATCCTCACAATCCTCACTCAGATTTTCTGGCACACGTGAAGTCTTGATTTAGAAGAGGAGGTCGCATCTTTCCATACTTTGCAAGACAGCCCCTTGGCACAGTCACATCGTTGGAAAATCTCCAGTCCATGGGCCCCTTTCTTGCGCTGTTTGGTGCACACTTCCCCCTGATGCAACACAGGCTTGCAAATTTTGGTCCAGAAATGGCGAGCACAACAGTGTCCCTCAATACAGTCTGATGACCGTAGACAGGGATCGCCTTCATGTCCTAAAAAGAGAAACCAAACTATTTTACCTCATGGGAAAATATGAAAGTACAGATTCAGTGCAGACTGATGCAAATAAAGCTCAGAAAAAGGAGAGATGATGTTTCCATCTGTGGCTATTTGAAGGATGTAAACAGAAGGGAAAATATAAATTAGAAAAATATAAATATAAATTAGACCTGCTATAAGGCTTAATAAAGAGAAATTCATCTACAGGATTGTAAGCAGAATTACAAGTGCTTAATCACGACTGCTAAAAAAGGAGGATGTGTGCAATTTTGCACAACTGAAAAATTCATTGTTTGGTGACCTATGACTTTGTGTCAACAGAAAAAAAAGCAGATGCTATTTCAAACACAGGAACTGTTGGTTGATGTTACATCACTTTTTGAGTCATGCTGTGGATTCTCATGATAGACATCCTCTCCCTATGAAATTACGGCCTATTTCTGGTTTGCGTTTCTGTATCTGAACAGCAACAACATGATTCATAACACAAAGGAACAAACTAAACACAGGTTAGTGCAAATGTATCTTACCTTTTATGTGTGACAGCTTGGAGCGTGGCCTCCCTAGGTTTTGCCATCCCAAATCCTTGCCAGCATAATGACCATTCTTCTTGTTGCGTGGCCCTTCTAGAGCAGGGATGTGAGGGGTGAGGATGCTTTCAGTTACTGGTATGCAAATACCTGCAATGAAAACAGTCAGACAAAGATTTGAACAAGAGGAAAAGCGACAGAGACACATACATAGACCAGGACCATGGAAGTGCTGGGCCTTGGCCTTAGTGACAACTTAGATGTAATCACACCTCTGTCGCTGATCCCCAGCATCTAACTTCACCACAGCTCTGCTTCACTCACTGTCAGACAGTCTCGCTGTCACTCTGACTTTATGGTCTGAGCACTGGGAGAATTTTTCTCTCTCCAGTTTCCACAGAAGGGATGGGAATGTAAACAGTGTGGTTGTAACCATTCCCCAGGGAGAGCAGATCAATGATTCATTAAATCTTTTGCCTCCTTAAAAATATGGGTTCTGCAGAGTCTTCTGGTGAATCAAACCACATTGAATGTAGTGCTGTGACTTCAGTCAGCAGCAGCATTATTTTTTAGTTTCCCTACCCCAAAATAGGAAAAAGTTTGGTAGTACACAAGCCTTAAACATATAAATATTATTAAACAAATAAAATGGAGTAGAATGAAGTAGAAAATTAAATTTTCTAGTTTATAAAAAGCAGCTCAGTCACCCAGGAAAAAGTATTCTTTGCTGGGAACACTCAGAGAAATAGATCCTATCAAAGTGCTGATTTTACGGAAGAAAACAAAGAAACGCCTATTGTACCATTGTTGCAGCGGTTCCCAGGGCAGCACATGCCATCTCTGTGGCAACGCTTCTTCTTCCTCCTGCACATCATGCATGCAGAAGTTGCTTGATGAGGACTGTGACAGTATCGCCCAACTTCGCATTCCTTATCATTAGTACAAGGATAGGCCTGGTGGGTAAAAGAAAGCTTTACAGTGAAGCACTCCTTTGTACAAGGCATGTATGCAGCCCATTTAAAAGCAAAAGAAAACAACCAAAAAACACCACCAAAAAACAAACAACAAAACACCACCGAAACCCCAAACAAAGAAACCAGATGTTGGGGCCAGGAGACGCAGGTATAGGATGCTTCACTGCAGCCATATAGCAATCTTTAAGCTCATGCTGCTGGTGAGGGCAGATCTGGTTAAAGAATCAGGGAGATAGAGCTAGTTCCCTCATGGTTTCATCTTTTCTTGCCTCAAACATATGTTGGCACAAGAAAACTCATATTTTTGTGGGTTCAGGCCTCTCATTCATAGAAAAGAGCTTAAAACTCCACAGTGAATAATAAGCAGAGTAAGAAAACTCCTCCCAATCAGTAAAAACCCTGAAACACCCCTCCAGTATGGAACAATTTAAACTCTGAGAAGGTATTTTCCTTTGACAGTTGTCAAGCACAGTGATGGATAATAGGTTCTCTGTTCTCATAGAATCATTGAATCATAGAATAGTTAGGGTTGGAAAGGACCTTAAGATCATCTAGTTCCAACCCCCCTGCCATGAGCAGGGACACCTCACACTAAACTATGTCTCCCAAGGCTCTGTCCTACCTGGCCTTGAACACCGCCAGGGTTGGAGCATTCCAAGTTCCTTGGGCAACCTATTCCAGTGTTTGAGCCTCTACACCAGATTGGTACAAGGTCCTTTGTAATTACACCACTCCCTGCTGACCCACACCTGTTGGACTCCTTGGAAGTGAATAAACATCACTGGTCACCATTTCATTTGGATAACCTTTACCTCACTTATGGGCTTAGTATACTCCTTAAACTTGTCACCTGGTAAACAACGCCCTATGATATGCAGCATGAAATAAATTATAACTGTCTTGCACATATAATTCCCTGCAAGCAGAGGCACACGTACAATTCTCTTCTATTCATCAAAACCAGCATTATCTTACAGGAAAACTGACTCAAAAAAAGGGTGTGAAAGCATTGTATTCTCTCATAAAGAGAGAGAAAGAAAAGCTTATTCCCACAAAAGGAAAAGACATGATGCTTTAAGGAGACAAAACAACACACACTGCCACATTCCAGGATAGTTTCCATTGACTCACACACAGCTATAACTATGTTCTCTGTCTGCATCTAATTTTGATGCCTATTAAATTAATCATAGATTTTTTTCATTTCTCAAAATTATACTTGAGGAATTTGTTTAGATAAAAAGATGAGGAGAATTTTGGGCACTTTCTGGAAAATCATGTTTACATTTTCTCAACTAATTTTCTCCATCATTTTAAATAAAGTGTTACTTGTACTGTTTTCAAAATTACTCTTGCAATTAATTATTCACCACAAATAAAAAGCTCAACGGAGTAATTTTCAATGTAGGCTGATTAGGTTTCTAATAATATTTTAAATTGAGGCTTGATTATATTGTTCTCAGAAAAGACCAAGTTGGAGGACATTGAGAATTTTCTCTGAAAAATGTTCTTTTAGATAGAGAACTTCTTCTTGTTTCTCTGTCTTTCTGCTATTCTGTTGAGATTCACAGAGGAAACAAGAGGTCTGGTACAAAAAAAACCCAAACCAAGCAAGTTTCTCTAGTCCATTAGTGGGTGGGGGAACCATGCCATTTCACATATGACTTCATTAGCTTTCTTTGTCAAAATTTACTTTAGAGTCCCAAAGCTTCTGGCTGGATATTTCCCAAGTGCTGCTGCCCCACTACTTCTGTCCTCTGAATATGTGTCTTTGAAGAATAAGTTCAGAGTGCAGCTGTCTGGAGTAACGTGACCTATGTGTAAGTCTTTCTCCCTTAAGAATAAACATTTCCTCTTGAGTTCATCCTCGGGAGCATGAGCATCAAAGGCGGCCAGATCTTTTAGCTAGGAGCAGCAAAAAGGGACAAATGCAAGCGCTTACCCATTTGGTACTCTTTAGGCTTAAATGGATTCTACCAACTCTAGCAAGGCAAAACAAAAGTACTCTCCCCTCTCAATCTCATCACTCCTTTCCCTCAGTTTTCCAGAAAGAAATCATTAACACAGACTTACAGTTTATAATATAGTTACCTTAAAAGTAAGGGTTCCCTGACTGGAATGAGACTTTATTAAACTAAGGATCTTACAATGAAGAAAAGCAATTTTATATAGACCAGTGCATGGTTATACTGAGTTTGGAAAATATTAACACTGCTAGCTGGGGGAAATTAAAATAAAAAACAGATGGACTAGCTAAAACCTGGAGATGAAGGCATTTTAGACCCTTGTCTGTCATCAAGACCTGCATAACCGCACTTTTTTTCCAACATGGGCATGTGGTATACACCTGCAACTCGTCAGCAAGAAGCCTACTTGCAGTTTTCTTCTGGTTCCTCAAATAGCTTTAAAAAAATAAGTAATAATTAAAAAAAAAAGAGTTGCCTGATCCTGAATAGTGATAACGAATGTTCTCACATACCATATCTAGAGACTGGTTTACTTTTGGCTTTTAGGCTGAGTGACATGGAAAAGCCATTTTATGACACGCATCTAATTGCCAACTCTCAGCTCTGTCTCAGAATGGTAAAAGTAACAAAAGACTATTTTGATGTTAAAAACTGCCAACGGAAGTGACGTAACTCAGCCTTCAGTGCCACTCTAGAGTCCCATCCTAAATAAAGACAACACTTTTGAAATTAAAAAATAAGCTAAAACATTGACCCACCTAAGGCAAATCACAGCAGTACATCTAAAATAATTTTGTGTTACATGTAGCTCAGAGAACAACTGGCAAATCTATTCAAAACCCCAAAAGACCAGCTGCCAGCCAGCTATATGAAAAATCCTCTTGCAAATGCCTGATACCATCATTTGCCTTGATCTTTCTTCCAAAACCACCATCCATTTGATATCCTAGCTATCAGTCACAGAGAGCTTGAAACAAAAATGCCTACATAACTTTGTCTCCTTGTCACTAGATATTTATTGGAATAACTCCTGCTCCCAGAAAAGTAATTATTTCTGTCACTGCGCTGCATTCAGTATTAGAACACAAAAATAAAAATAATATTGTGTGTACATAGATTTGGAAAACGGGGGGGGTAAAGGTGTTCATAATTGTCTCGTTGGCATTAGCTGAGACAATCTGGGCATAAATAAATATATGGGTTTTTTTAAATACAGGGTAAAGAAAACTTACATGTAAAAACATACATGCTAACAATTGTCTATGTGTGAGTCAAGGTTTTCAAAATTTCCTGTACCCGAATGCCTGAACTGTCTTACATTTAGAGAATTGCAGAGAACATTTCCTATATATAATGCAAAGACACAGATCAGTCCCAGATGGAGAGAGAAAAAGCAGACTGTAAACCAGCTCCATTTCCCCAACAATGATAACTAATTCTACAAGGCACATCATCCTTTCACATTCTTCAGCTATACATATAATTTTCTGGTTGTAAATCTCTATCCACTAAACACAGCTTTGATATCATGGGAAACCAGATGAAACTGAGATAAAATATGTAGCACTCCCTGAAGATGCATTTGAACAATCTTATTTAATTTTTCTTTGCCCAAATTACAGGCGATCAAGTCACCCATAGCATGACATAAACTAGATTCGCATGTGATAATGAGTCATATTTGCAGAATGTGTTGTCTGATCAAGAGCATTGTTTGCTGAGCTGTTCTTTCCTCAGTCATTCCAATTATTTCTGTATCCTTGTATAAAAGGGGCTGTTGAATGTGAGTCCAAAAATGTACAGCAAAGATTTATTGGGTTTTTTTCTGCAGTGTTGAAGGGTTCAGGCTAGATATTTAAATGGGTGCTGCTTATTCTGTGCCAAGATGTCTCCTGCATCAGTCCACCAACCTTTGCCAGCCAGGTCATAGCAAAACATAAATGTTAAACTTTTCTTTTTGAGAGGGAGAATATTAAATTTACATTCTCATCCTTCCAGAATTTCTGTTCAAAAACTGTTCTGCCGGAAGTGGATGATAGGAACACTAGAGAAAAAAAACGTGTGTGACAGAGGAGAAAAGTTAGGGATTTTTATAGTTGAAGAAGTCCTTCCAAGTTACTGAGGATCCTCCTTTTGTATTAACTTCACAGTGAGGCTGAGGAAGGGACTATCTAACTTTTGTGACTACATGGCTAGCACCATTCCCTTGATTTCAGGAGCGAGGTTTGTTTCTACTTTTGTCTTCCCCTTTTGGCAGAGATCTAATTTAGCACCTTTTCTTGGTGCAGTGAGGTTTTCTTTATATTTTTGCTGGAGTCATTTGCTATCCCGCATATTTTATATGCTCATCCTGAACCACAGAGTTTCATTGCAAGCTGAAGCAATACTAAGTGGTGGGACTGTTGCGCTATGGAGTCAGTCAGTCCGAGTCTCTCTGTCTGGTGCTATATAACGTAATGGAGAAGCACTGTGGGGGGACAGTAAGACAGACACTGTAATGTGCTGAAGCGTGAGTGAGTAGACTGATGGCAGACACACTTTATTGAGCTTTGGGAGATAATGGCTTATGGCCTCCAGCAAATATTTGAAGACAATATTCCCGGCTAGTGTCTCAGTGACCAGGCTCTCATTTGCTCATATTATGATGTGTCATTTGTCTTTATGCTGAAGCTACTCCAAGCTGTACTAGCTAACTATGTCAGAGAAAGGCAGGAAAAGCCACTGGCATTTTTACCTAGGCTATCATCACTTATCCAGCACAAGCAGTCCTAGACACTGCTGGCTTCAGACCCACCTTCAATGCTGAAAGGAACTGTGTCTAAACAAGTGATTTGGTGGACAGATATCGGTAGTAACTACCCCCGAAGTAGGTTACTTTTTTTTTTTTAAACACATCATAAAGTCCGAATGCGGAGTTGGTCCTGGTAGAAGATCATGGTGACTCACGGAAGAAACAGCATGGAGGTTATTCATTACCCTTCCACTGTGTATTGTGAGCTGGACTCCAGAAGAGAACTAAGGTTGTATGTACCATATAACTGACAATATCACTGCAGTTACTGTACTGGACATCCAGCCACCTTCTGTCTCATATGATCATCCTTTGATGGTATTGGAGGCTGAGCAGAAGAACAGGAGAAAAGCCACAGCCAGTTGTACAGGCAGAAAGCAATCCTTCATCACTCTCTCTCACCTGGCAAAGAGGCAGTAGCTATTGCAAAGATGAGACAAGTGGCTCAACACACATACATTCACCCGGGAATGGTCTTGCTTCCTAGCAACCAGTGTGTTAGAAATCAAATTTAGACTACTACTCACAGTTCTGTATGTACAGAATCCTTAGTTACTAATAACCTACGCAAATACCTGTGCCACTAGGTTATGCTATCACATCCAGCAGAAACGTCTTTTTCTGCTGTCAAAAGACTTCTCTTTTACATCACACCTACATGATGTTTTGTATTCACACCATGCCTGTGAGACAGCTTACCACAAATGAACTGGTACTGCAACACTATTTATTACTCACTTGCTACTTAAGAAAAAAAATTATTTTCTCTATTTCAAATAATTATGCTTTTATAAAAATTAAAATAATGACTGTAAAGGAGATGGAAGCTTACCTCTCCACAGCCAGGTCCTAACTAGATGATCAAAGCTGGCCTGAACTATAGGCAAGAGGACAGAGTTTCCACCCTCCACATACGAGATAGATGAGCAACAGAGCTTGTTTGCCCTTTAGTCTAAGGACTGCGCATATTGCTTAATATTCCACAGCCATCAGACATGATGAAACAACCAACTGGCTCACTCATGGTGAGAACCTCTCTTTCCTGTCCTGCTTTGGACAGGACAGAACTGTCTTTCTGACCAAGGACTTGGTCCCCATAGAGCAAACATATGAATTAGCCACAGGGGTGCCAGGTCTGCTTTTGTTTTTCTCTCTCTCTGAAGAATTAGTTAATCCAAAGTAAAAGCATGCCAATAAAATAGGAAATGGAAACATATGCTTTAACCAAATAGCCTGCTGTCGAGACTAATTACAACAAATGCAAGTCATTGTTTGGCTCCTTAGTTGGGCCTGATTCTGAGTTGGGATCTCAAATCTGTTTTGGCTTTTATCAGATCAACATTGGTGGGACAATTGCATGCAACATGTGGCCTGTAGAGCTAGATGAATATATCACATGTGGGATTTGTCCCTCTTGCTTCTTCGGAGATAAAGTGAAAATCCTCTGTATGGAAGTCAAGGAGAAGACCTAACACCATCTCACAGGATGCAAATCTTTGTAACAATGGAAATAGAGCTCTTCATTCATAACCACAATAAATGTGACAAAGCAAAATGGAGGGGGGAAGTAAAAGCTTTTTAACAAATGAACAAGCAAACCAAACTCTCAACTATTTGTGGGTTGTTTTTTTCCTCTGTGAGGCAATCAAACTGCTTTCTAATAGTTTCTAAAGTGTGTTCAGTCAAATCCATGTCTAACTGACAAACTTCAGCCTAGCTTTCTGTTAGCTGCTAACAAAATGTGTACATTGAGATGTGGATGGGAAATGACTGTGCTTTACTACTATTTTAACCCCAAATGAGAAAAGAGTTTATCAGCAGCCATCTGGAGCAATGCAGTTTTCCCACAGCACTGCTGATGTTGCTTTTTTCTATTCTTAGCTCAACACAAGCATAGATGATAGCAAGGGATCTCACTATGCACAAGCAGAAAGCTATGGTTAATATATCCCAGGGCGGAAATCATGCTGTGCTCTCAGACAGCTCCAGACATCGATCCTGTCTCAGACTGATCTCACCAGAAACTTTCAACTCTCAGTGACTGCTGTGGCACAGACTGTTCCTGAAAGCAAAATTCACAGCAGTTGCAATGAAACAGATTTACTCCCTTCAGTTGCCATGACAAGTTTAATGTTTCAACTTTTCTCACTGAACCTCCTTCTTAAAATAATACATCTCTGACCCACTTGTCTGCCAGACCCAGAGAGAAAAGCACCATCTTCTGCCTCTAGATTAAGCACATTTACTTTCTTCTAGCAATAACTTATCTTTAAGTATTCAACTTCAAACACTTCTGTTCATGAGGTCTGATTCACAGGGTGCTACATCACAGATACAAATACTGCAGCCTCCAAACATCATTCCTTCAAACTGTGCAGCTAATGGCCCCAGAAGCCTGCATTATTAAGACAATAAATATCCATATTTCAAAGTAATACTCAATCCACTGCTAGACCACCAGGGGAATAGCATTTCTAAAACATTCAGTAGTCCAGCTGTCATGATTTGCTAGAGCCAAAGAAAACTCAGATCTTAACAACCAAAAAACAAACTTTGCTGAGGTCCCTCTGAACCAACAATGTGGCAGGACTCGTGTGTCCTGACTCTGGCTTGCTTTGTCCCAAAAAAAATGACATAGAAAACAACTTCTTGTTCTGCAAGTGGTAGGCAGTTGAGCGGGGAGTTGTGCCTATGGGGAGCATGCAGCTGTGCCTGGCAGAGACAAACACCTTAAACACAGGAGCTGTGCTGCCCTGTTGGGCCAGCCAGCATGGTGCCTCTTCAGTGCAGACAGAAAACTTCCAAAGACTTTTCCCCTGTGAAATTTCACTCACACTGTGACCCTATGTGATCTCCTGACACACATGGTAGATTTCAACAAGCATTTTGGGTCTGCAGCAGAACCTCTTATTCAACAGCTTAGAATTCAACCCCTTTTCTTACAGAACTACCTATATTTTGTATCCTACTGGAGGTGGTAGCGTCTGTCTCAAGCTGTCCTTGGCTTTCAGGAAGACATAGAAAAGATAAACTGAAAGACTGCAAGTGGATCAGTTAAGTTCCTGGATAGATACTATTATCTGAACTAAATTTGCCTTAATTTAGTGCATTTTACATGCATTTATGAAAGTATAAACTCAAAGGTTAAAAGCAATTAAAGAAATCCACTTTACAAGTTAATTCAACTTGATTCACCTTCAATTCTTCATCTAGGTAAAAACCTGCAATGAGTTACATTTCCAAATGACTTAAAGGGAAGCATACTATGCCCAAAATATGCACAGATATATGTTGTTCATACCACAGAAAAATATAAACCTATCACGAGGACACAGCATATACATTGTATATGTATGCTCCACAGCAGCATATCTATCAATCTTCCTGTTCTATCACACCTTTAAGGCAAATTATCAACCTTAGACCCATATTGGTGTCACTCTGCTGAAACATACTATATTTCCTGCCCCACACACAGTGTGCATATGTAGGTGCTGAAGTTTTTCCTCCCTACATTATATCATGATCACAGGATTACATAGCAGTGCTTCCTTCTCAGCATTTGGAGAGACTATGAGCCTCCTATGATGCTTGATTATGAAGGAGGCTTCCTGCTCCATAGAACTGGTACCTTACAGAAGACACAGTTACAGAAGGTTCAAAAGTTTGGGGAACAGTCAGTTTGACTCCAAACTTTATGGACTTTGACGCAATGTGTATGATTCATATTGTTTAGTGAACTACCAGCAGCAGCATTAAAGCAGAAAGTATCAAAACAGTGTTAGGTAATCTTTGAATCAATGTGACAGGAAGCCTCTAGGTCTCCATTTTACATCATTTTCGAATGTATCACCAACAACTGCTCAAAGAATAAAGGTTTGTTTACACGCACTTTGTTCTATGTCCAGCCTTTTCAGCAGACTTTTATCTCTGCCTTTTCACCTCTCCTTTTCTGATGGTTTTGCTTTTTAGTTTTGTCTCTAATTGGCTATTTATCATCTTTTCCAGACTGAGATTCTTCTAGCTTTTTGATCAACATACTTACTGCGATGGATGAACAGTGGATTGCCAAAACTAGTTTTCACTCTGGATCTGTTAACTCTAGAAGTATGGTGTTTTTATTAATCTAAGAATACTATCCAGGTGGAAACAGCTAGCAGATCCTATGGCTTACAAAACAGCAAGCATTAAACCATGGGTAGATACTCAGATATTGTGGTTGGGAGTAGAATAACACTGCTGGGAACTGGCAGTATGTTACTGTTTAACACCTGGTTCTGAACATCCTCACATCATGACGCACTTGCAAGGTGGAGCTTTTATTGGGAGCCATCTCTGCAGGCATGTATTCACAGAAAAAAAAGTGAGATGACAGCTTTGCCTTCTGAAGTATAGCTACTAAGAAAGTAAACTTCCTTTGCTTTTAAGCATTCACAAAATCTAGAAAAAGCAAGGGAGGAAACCTTGTCTTGTTGAAGTCAGTGCAAAAACTCTCTTTGTCTGCTACAGCGCCTGGAGAGAGAATGCTTCCAGGTTACAAACATTTGTGCAGCATCTGCAGTCCTTACCCTGGAAATGACTCTTAGGTATTCCTTGCAGAATACACTTTGCATTGCAGAATACAAAGTATTAAAGACACCAGTTTTCAAAGTGCAGTTTCTCTGGCCCTCATATTTAAAAGGACAGGCCTGAAAACATGAGTTCATGTCACGTGGAGAGACAGCCAGATGCCGTGTGTCTGAGAAGGATGAACCGCAGTCTCCACCTCAGCAGACTGCTGATTGCAATCTAACATTGTTACTGAATGTCAGCATTATTGTCTGTCTCCCTGATGGTCATTTATGTGAGAACACCTGGCTCATATACCTCTTTCAATCCCCAGTTCTTTCACTATGCATCAGAAACCACCACTGTCATCTGATATTCAAAACCCCTTCCCTGTTTTCCTGCTCTACTTCTGCAACATGATGACTGTGAATGCTCCATTACAATGGGAAGTGAGGGACCAAATCTTTTAAATGCCAAAGCACCTACAGAGAAATTATTTCAGACACCAAAAATCAGCCACCCCAGGTTTAATATCAAAACAAATAAATGCCAGGGCACCTGCACCAGCTCCCACTCTCATGCACCATAGAGAATTTATACAAGTTCATGTATTTTAAGGAAAGGGACAAAGGGGGGTAGGAGGAAGAAATTATTAAAAAAAAAAAAAAAAAAAGATAGAGAGAAATAAAAAAGGGGGGTGTGTGTGCAATATTTCTTCAGCTCTTTAGTCTGTGTGAGTGAAACTGAGGAACAGGACGAGTCAATAATGCAACTTGGGGCTACCCTTCATAACAACAGGAAGAATTACAATATGAGAGTGTGGCTCGTCTTCCTGACTCATTCAACAGGCAGTTATGCTTGTATGAAGAGCCAGCAGTGCTCATGCAGTGGGACTACCTGCAAAAGAGCTGCTGTTCTGGGAAAGTGCTTGGTCACAGCCTCCTGAGGGCACAGGCAACCTCTGTGAAGTGGTTAGAGTCATATTGCTATTCAGCAGACTCCTTGGTAAGAAAAATTGGGATAAGGAAAAATTATAACACTAGGCTATTAAGGCAAATTATCACACTTTACTCAAAGGAGGCAGAAAAGGAAAGGACTCCTAACAGCATCATTAAAAAAATCATCGTACTCTTATTATACAATTAAGTTAGAGCTGCCTACCCAACTTCAGCCTGTAGTAAATAACATAGTAATCAAGGTTTCAACACTGGCCACCCTTTTTTCCCTTTTCTTTTAAAATGCTCCTGGTTAATTTTGCACAAACAAGAAAACAGGAACACACAGCAAGGCAAGAATAACTTCTGAGTAAAACCAGATGAACACTAACATATTTACATAGTGTAATGACTTCACTATTAATTCAAACAAACCCAGGCCCCAATTCTCAGAAGAGAGAGCTCAGCACATGCAGTCCAGGAGGCAAGAACAGGGTGGCTTCAGACTACATTTATGTCTGCAGCCCCTGAGTTAGGGACTGCTCTTAGTTTCAGTCTGCGATAGTCACTGAGGGACCATGTTTCATTCCAGACATTGTACTCTGACTACACCCTCTTCTCTATCTCATGGGGCCCTTTCCATTTTCAAGCAAGATCTCCTTCAGTGCTAGGGGCCATAACACAGAAGAGATAGGACAATAGTATTTCAAAAAATATCTAATTCATAGAAAACCATCTAATGTCATAAAATGAGAGGAAAAAAGAGGTGAAAAAAATCCAGGCTCAGGTCCACTACCTACAGGGAACAGTCAATTCCCAATAAAGGTACACCCCACCCCCCCCAAAAAAAGAGTCCAAAGAAACAGGAATGATCATATACAATATCTGAATCAAGACAAAATGGACATTTTCCTTTTCTAATTGTTGGCAGCACACAGTTACCTAAGATTCTGGCATTTAACTCTGAATTAATTATAAATCTGTTCTCCACCCTCAAAATAAGCTGTTCTGCAGCTGAGACTAGTATTTATCCTCTTCCCTGCTACATTTTATTGCATCTACTGAACTTATGTTTTCAAGCACTCTCTTCTTGTCCGAAAATAATATTCTTTATGTGGAGTTATGGAATCTCGTCTTTGTTCCTAGATGTCTTGGATGTTGATCAACAAAGTCATTAAAAAGTTTAATCCTCTGTGCTTGGCACTACATCAGACTGAGAGCAGTTTCTTTGTAACAGCCTTTGGAATAAATATCCATTAAGGAGGTTTTTTTTCTTATACTGGTCACCCACACTTTCTAGTGGGTGGCCCTTTCGTTTATACCATTACTATATTTCCACTTATAAAGCTAAGCCAGATGCAGAAACCTGATACTACTTTTTAGTTCACGCAATTTTATTGTAATGAAAACTTCCGTGTATATCTGATACTTGTTAGGAAAGCCAAAGAAACAGGAACCATGGTAATATTGCACCACCTTCTTGACAACTTTTATTCTGCATGAGTTGGATTCTCCAGGGTACTGCATGCTTCGTTAGCAAGCGTTTTTCACATTTAGGTGCCCCAGAGTGCAAACAGAGTCAACCCAAATCTGAACTCCTCTTACTGGCATTATTTGCATTATAATCATGCCCAGAAGCAGTGCCTAAGTGCTATGCTTTCTTACAATTCTACATGATTACTGTAGAACTGTTCTTTAACTGCTACACAGTCTACATAAGCAAGACCAAACAAGCGCAGAAAAGATTTTAAGGGTATTGGTTGGGTGGGTTTTTTTCTTCTAAACAGATGGACCCAAAAAAGTTGAGATTAAACAGCTTGGTTATGCCAAGGCCGCATAAGAAGTCCACAGTACACAAGAAATTTTCGTCAACATTTATCCATTTAACTGCATGATTCTTTCCTTTTTCTCAGCTTCCGTTCAGATATGCTATATCTTTAACAATTATCTTCTTTATACAGGGATACAAACACAAACCAAAGTGGCCACATTTACCAGCCAAATATGAAAACATCTATTCTTACTTTCCAATGGCACCCATGGAAGCATATATTACATAAATAACTTGATTGCCTAAAACATTATGAACTTACTCAGCATATTTAATAACTGCCAAACATTTCTTAAACATGGATATATGCAGAGCTCTCCCTGAACTCCATGCTGAAACCGACCATGCCTGTGTGATTATGGCAAAGGAAGATTTCCTTCCTTACCTCTTTGCTAGAGTGTTTGCTGGAAGATATAAAGGAGGAGATGTGATTTAATGTTTTCTCTGTACTTTACATGCCACTCCAAAAAAAAACCCCAAAATTAATTAGGCAGATGGAAATATTTATAACTAAGTCTTGGGTAGTTCAACTTGCAGCAGTGGAATTATTCAAATGCCTGATGTTAATTGTATGTTTATGCTTGTGATTTGTAACAGTTTACTGTAGACAAAGCATGATTCACCTCTCAAGCAACAGATTATTTTCCTAGTTACATCACAAGGAGGCAGAAAAGCAGACTAGGCTGACATGAAAGTACTTTATCACAAAAAAGTAATGAAGCAACATTAGGTGGCTTTCCTCAGTTATGAGAAGGGCCTTTCCGAAGTCAACCAATTCCTTTTCATTCTCCTGCTCTTCTAGTTCTCCAGGAGACAGGAGTGTACAGAATACTTTTGCACTTGAAACAAATGAGATAACACATTTTCATGGCAAAGTGCCCTTTGCACTATGTCTTTAGCACTGTGCTCTGATGAGCACTCAGGCTTGAGGATTTATCTCCACCTGCACTGAACCATCGGTTACATTAGTGGTGGTTACACACCTCCTCTGCAGAAAGTGCTGCAAAATCCACTAGGCAGCACGTTGTATATCTAAGTGTCTAAATTCACATGAGTGTTCGCATGTTCTGTGAAAACACACTGAAAAAAAAGTGGGAAATGCACCCTTGCCCACAGACCACTCAGCTCCAAAATAAGCATAATTCCCACTGGCTTCAGAAGTTTCTCTCAAGTATGAAAATCAGCCCATAAAGTGACAGAGTATCGCTGAGAAAATGTTAGAGTGCATTTTCTGCTCAAAGGATCATATGGGATTGGTACTTTGCCTACAAAGATGATCTCTCAAAACTGAGGCACTGGGATGCAGCCTCACAGCTACTTGCTGCTTCATTAATTTGGGAATTTAGCTTCTTGGGAGCCATGCAAAATGGTCACCAGAGGGACTAAACATCAGGGTTTGCCATAATCTCCTAAACCAAACTCTTGCTGGTCTTCCTGCACATGCAAGAAGGGAAAAGATGAGAGAGTACAAGACCTCTGTAGTTCTTTGCTACTACAATTTCACATTTTGACCCCTGTCCAGATGAGTATGAACAGAAATGCCCCTCCCTGGAAACACTGAAATGCCATTTTCACTCAATCCTTTTCACTGGTATCAGTGGGATAGAAGCTATCAGCTTCTACTGCAGCCTGCTTTACAGGTGCTAATGCTCCACATGGACAGCATGGATGAAAAGGCTAAAGGAAGGAGGAATGACTCCCTCAACCCTCAATGCCTGCAGGGAAAGGAATTGCTGCTAGAGTCCTAGTTCCCTGCTGTGGAAAGCTGCTGCTATGAACACTCCCATAAAGCCCTCTCTGAAGCCTGGACTCTCTGAGGCCATTCTGGAGTTAAGCTGTTAAAACTTAATTTCTATTTTTTACATACACAGGTATGGTGCCTAGCAAACACTGGTTTTATTCCTGAAAACCCACAGCTGGTCACTTCCGTGCACTGTTCTCATTTTAATTAACAGAACTTACTTAAATGTGACAGTTCAGGACTTGGCCCAAGAACAAGACAGTGCCCTACCTTAGAGGGTTAACAATTAGGATATATACTGTAGAGACATAAGCTTTTTCACTAAAGAAAGAACATACGTTCCCATCAGTGTAATTAAAATGATCAGTCAAAATTCTTGGTTTGAGGGTGTCAGGCTATCTTGAGCCACAATAGTGCACATGAAATAATACTTAGCTTAAGTTTCAGATAGCACATAGTGTACTTAAAAAGATTTAATCTAAGTATCTTTATCCAGGTTTATTCAATAGAAGAGATTTTCTTTTCCCTCAGTTAAACCAATGGAATCAGCTGAAGCCTAAAGGTTGAATGTGTAAAAGAGCATTGGGATTACTGATATCACTGTAGACACTGAGAGAAGCCACAGTAAGCTATATCAAACAAGTACTGTCATCAGTAGGGCCTCTGTATACTTCTTCATAATAATATTACTTTAACATGTAAATACAACTACATTGTTATTTTGAAATTTTTCTAGAACCTCTGAGACAATATAATCACTCTGCTCCAAAACATCCCTCTCCAAATCTTTTCTCATTTTTCAGCATGTGTTAACAAGATTTACCTTGATCATGAGATCTGGAAAAATAAAGGAAGAAGCATATGCTACTGCAGTTAGTCCATTTTTCTTCAAAGAGAGAACAGGGTTGGTCTAAACACACACACACCTTTGCAATCACTGACCTCATCACTTCTCTACTGTATTTTTAAGTCCTTGTTACAAAACTCAGTGAAGGGAAATCAAAGGCACTGACAAATATCAGTATTAGCATAATCACACCAATCTGTCACACCAAGAAACTCATCTGTTTGTAGAGTGATGGCCAGTAGGGACTGCGTGCTAGGACCAAAATACAAATGCCTGGATTCTCCCCAGCACCTCTTCCAGCTGTTTATACAAACCCTTGCTGACCTTCTTTCCTCATTTCTTTCCAGTGTCAGCTTCTTTTTACTCATGGCTAAGACACAATTGTTTACCATATACCAAAAAATTCAATTATCTTAAAGTCTTCAAATCAAAGTGCATCTGGTTTGGAAATGAGAGTCTGTCTTAGGCCCGTCTTTCATGTAAATACACACACACCCCCCCAAATGGAAAAACGCCTGTGTATTACAGATTTGCTGAGGAACATGCAGTAGTATCCTTATCATTTCTATTGGGTATAACTCAAGAAAAACTTTTGAAAGTTCAAAAGAAAAGCAGCAAACTGTTGTTTTAATGAGACTCCATTAGGCAGAACTCTGTTCATGAATCTCACGGATCATTGTTTTCATTAGCAAGCTACATGAGTAGGAGCAAAGCTATTTGTATAGCTCTCATTGCTCGGGTGCAGGCTCCCACACTGCCAGAGTGCTGTCTTTTAGATGTTCAATCCAGCACTGCTGTTGTCTCCTCTGCAAGAAGAAAAAACTGACAAAAACCAAGGGAAATTTTGTAGCTGGCCAACAAAGGGTCTTTCCCAGACAAAATCAGAACAAAGGTTTTAATTTATTTAGGAAATCAAAAGGCTAAAAAGGCATGATCTTGCAATCTCTCCCTAACACGAGTAGTCGTCTCTATGATATATAATCCCATGGTTTCACTGGGTTTCACAATAGATTTTCTCATTAAAGACTAAGCACGAGTAAAGATTTGAAGAGCAGGTCATCATTACATGACCTGAATAAAAATATTATGAAATGCAAATTATGTGTTAGTTGGAGGCATTTGCTTCAAATTATTTTAGGGCAACTTGGACAAACTCTTGAAAAGAGGCATACCAACAGTCTTGTTTGTTCACAGAAAAGCTAAGACTGTGTATCAACTTTTCTGAAATATTACCTCCACTCATCTATATACAAAGTAATGTCATGGTCTGACAACATCCTCAAAAATCCATTTTGTACATCTGAAATTAGACTCTTTCAAAGTTCAAATAATTCTCTTTGTAGACAAACCAAGACTATAAATATTTAAGTCATTAGACACATTTGCAAACCTAAAAATACTTTAAAAACCATTACTGCATTCAGAAAATAGCAGCTGTAGAACACTCCATAAATCTACTTTTGCTGCTTCCTCTGAACAAAACCTGCTCCAGTTTCAGAGTTAAGACTCCAGTTCACTACTGCAGAACAAACAAATCTGAAACAATAAACCAGATTACTTTTTGATCCTGACCCTTTCTCTAGTGGTAATTATGCCTGAGGCAGTGCTTACATTTAGGCTGCTCCACACAGCCACCAAAACTACTCTAGAAAATGACATAAGCACCTACAAAGTGTCTAGTACACGCGTGGCCCCATCAATTTCCATGGGATTATTGATTAAAGGTTTTGCATTAAATGAGGGAATACAAGAGCTCTATACTTCGCATGTTGGGCTGCTTGTGGCAAAACAGAGAAGACCTGCAGGTTTGTAGTGAAGCCCATCTGAGAAGGGTGGTGGTTCTCTGCTATGTACTGTCAGCTCCAACTTCAGTGCATGGTGTTGCTCCTCTGCACGTCCCTGCTTGATGCCTTCCAATGGATCACACAGGATGTCTGAACCACAAACCTTTTAGCTCTCCAGATTCTGCCTAAGTTTTGTCCAAAAAAAAAAAAAAAAGGAAGGCCTAAAGTGACTGGTAAACTTTTGGAGGAATTAAACCTGTCCTTGCTCCCCGGCAGGTCGCCTGCCACCAAGGGAGCTCTGGAGCTGCCACTGAACAGGGTGCCAAGATGCAAGACTACAAGCATGGGGCTTGCACTGGCAGCTGGCATCTCCTGAGCACAAACACAGAAAAAATACTGCTAATAACACCTCATCTCTCCAAAAGTGCAAAGCTGTGGGTAAAGTACCATGACCCTTCATTTCCTGCCTGTCAATTAAGTGTCTAATCTCATTTTTAAAATTCAGGAACTAACACATGTCAGAAAATAAATGTTATTTCAAAAAACCCACCACTTTTTACCAAAGAGTTTGCAAGAAGTATTACTGAAAGGCTACCAACAGTCTGATGTGGACTCTCAGAGGGGAATCAACAAGAGGCAGAAGTGGGGAAAAAACTTTCTCTAAAAAAAGTATCTGCCTTTTTATAATGAGGAATAATATATTAGGAATAATATATTAGCAAAAGGAAAAAAAAGAAGTGAAAAGAAGCAGATATGGGTACCATTTAGAGACTAGTCTGCATCCGTAACCAGGGCTGGTTACTACTGCAAGCCAGGCTATCACGAGTTCTATACTAATGCTACCATGTTCAAGATTTCAAAGGAGGAAGACAAAGCTTTGCTAAATATTATTATAACAATGTTATATATGCTTATATTTTTCTCTGCTGAGAGGCAGCAGAGGAACCTCAGTTAGAGACAAGACCGGCATTGTTCTAAGCTAAGTAGAAATAGGAATTCCAATGTAAATGCCAGAAGGGTTCAAATCTAGCTCTGTAGCAGATTTACAAAGAGCTGAATGAGGTCCAAAGTCTTTTAGGATATGTCAACAAATCAAATTGAAAACACATCTATTCCAACAAGGGATCTGTATGTACTTGCATATTACATATTGGTATACCTGCCATGTAAGAACTGGGTTTAGTTAACGTAGTTAGGAAACTCTTCATTTAAATTTTATTTGCTTCTCCCTTTTGAAAACCGCTTACTGTTTTCTTTTTTTCTTTTATGGGCCACCAAATTACATGTGACCAAATGTACCTATTTAGGAAAATGGGTTCCATTAGTGTGTAATCTTATACTTGCATTGTTTTCTTCTGAAGGAAAATAATGGAGAACAGGTGGTGATACTTAGCATCAGGCTCCTGTTTCTAGAATTACAATCTACTGGGAGCCACCAGCAATCTCTGAAAGCTGTCATAAGTGCTCAGGAACTAGTATGATCCAGAGCACACTCAATACATTAAAGCATCTTTTTGAAATTTTAAGTAGGTGTGACAGGAGAAAACTGGCTGAATGGTGCAGGGATTCTAACGTGTCCCTGCAAAGGGTCGTGATTTCCTTCTGCATCCCACAATAAATAACTCAAGCTGGCCTCCATTTCCACAGCAGAAATTAGACATTTAAAAAATTCAAATAGGTACCATATGCACTATAAAACTTTCTGGTTTAGCGTTCAAATGCAGCCGCATTCTCGTTGTTGGAAAATATGGGATTTAAATTCTCCTAGAAGAATTTTAAAAAGCTGTTCCTTTACACTTATTTATTCTTTTCTCAGTGTTGCAAAAAACAGCACTGCCGATAAATATCTCCCTGATGTAGTTTGAAAACCTACTGATGTCATGTACACAGTTTTACCTAGTGAGTAAACCCAGTCACAACACCCTGTGTCAAATGAGTATTTCTTTGTTTTGTCAATCCCATCGTTACCTTACCAAGTAGGAAATTGTTTAGAAAGAGTTCTGTGTAACTAGCAACTGCATTTCCCCATGTATTCTCATGATGAATGTGAGGCAGAAACAACACTAGCTAACAGATCTGTACAAGCAAACAAGCATTATAGCCATGTTTTAAAATTTGGCTCTGAAGCTGAGAATTTTGACAAAGACAACACATATTTGCATGACAATTTCAACTGACATACAATTTTCCAAAACCAGACATGGAAAGCTGGCTGATATCCCTAACTACTGTTCTGTGTCAGATATGCCAAGATACATACATGAGGAAATAGATAATGCAGGTTTGCTTTGTAGCATTGCAGTTTGGAAAAAAAGCAAATTAAAAAAAGGTAAGGTTATTCGCAGGGACAGATTTTCTGTTGGTGAAAATTGGTGGTCTCCCACCAATTTCCACAGGAATACATCAAATTGCACCACGTAGTTGGATTATACTTTACATTCCAGATTTCTTGCATATCTATGCGAGATCAGTGTTACATTTATTATTACTGTGTTTACTTCTTTTTGGAGATCTTAGTCAAAGTCAAAGCAGTCCTTATAATTTAAAATCAGTTGACACTAGACTAACTTCAACAGGTTTTGGGGCAGAGTATATAAATTCTAGCCACCCTCAGTCTCACCTGTGTTAGCTTTCCTCTAAAATAGGAGGCAGTGTGATGAGCTGCAATTCTATAGAAATCATACTCTTACTCAACAGCTCTCAGGAAATTCTTTTACTGCTTCTGGTTTTCTTCAAAGTCCTAATGCAGAGAGAATGTCCTGTTCTCCAGCAAGCCCTGTGTAAGTGTGTCTTCACTTGAAGCCCTGTGGCTATAACAGGGGAAAATTAAAAGGTGCCTATTTTTTTAAAGATACTACAGAAGGAAATACACCTTACAGAAGCAATACAAGCCCAGCCCACAAAACTGGGAGAGATGGCAAAAGACAAGTGTTAGAGTTAAAAGGATGGCAAATATTTTTTCTTCTTGGTATTGTGCTAACAACAGTTTTACTCTTTAAACTTCATTTTCCGAGTTGAAAAATACAACTGTAACAGTTGGGGGGGTTTTAACCTAAGAAACACTAATTTTGCTTTACAAAACCTCAGTCTTAATCAGTCTTCCCATCTGAAATCCGGTTGCTGAAATAAGGGATTATGTTAAATTGTCCCATCAGATCCACCTAGAATCTGCTGGTTTCTCAATTTCCTTAGTACAATAAATATTTCCCCCCATTTATCACTCCTGTTAAGCTGAAGCCAGCTAAATAATTGGATTCTCTCTAGTGTATGCATCACCAGCAAAATTCTTGACCAAAAGACAATCTCAGAATTATTATTACTGGTGATGAGCAAACCAGAAAAAGTGCACAGCCTGATCCCAGGAAAGATTTAATGTCCAGATAAAATCATCTTCATCCTGTTTGTGAACAGACTAAATTTAAACATTGGAGGACAATACAAATGAAAGTGCATTTTGCCATTTTTAAAGAAACATGTTTCACAATACTTTTATTATACTTCAAACTTATCTTCAAAAACTATTTAGAAAAGGAAATTTGCTATGCTTTGACCAGGGAATAAGACTGAATGATGAAATCTAGAATTGTGAATATTTTAGTTCTGAAAATACCTAATATGTAGAAGTTTGTTTGTTAGGTGTTTGCTTTTTTTTAATCCCTAACAAGAACTGAAGGTTTGTGTCTTTATCAAAATTCCTCAAGAAAAAGTTCTTTTACAACATTTTTGGTTTTCTTGGTACTAGAGATTGCAGAAGTGATTCTAATAATATCAGACTATTAGTAAAAACCAGAAAATATGTTATAACCTTCCCGCTTAATCCAGATACCATAAATAGGCTTAGTATATATGCATATACATGCAGATGTTATATGTCAGATATAATGTGAAACATAATGTACAGGTCCAAATTAGGATATGCTATTACAATGGGAAATCCAGAAACATTCTCCTTGCTATACTGTCCCTAAAATTATGTCCTTGGATAAAATTCTCAAAGGGTTTTAAAGGTAGAAATGCCTTAGTTACCTTCTGAAAATCTTTTCCACAGCCTAACTCATCACTTACTAAGTTGATTGCAGCACAAATTCACCTTAACCTGGAGCACAAAGATTGGATTTAGCTGTCACAAATACCACAAACTTACAAGTAGTGTATTGCTTAATTTTTCTTTCAACTCAGAGGGCTTACACAGGTGGAAAAAAAAAAATAAAAATCAGTGCAGTCCAGGGAGAATGAGGTTTTCCAAGTTCTAATAGCTCACAGTGATTTCTCTTTACAGAGAAATAACCATGGATTCTGAATTCTTACGGATGCTTGAAGAGAGCAGAGTTGTAACACTGCATCTTATTAGTGTAACTGCCCATTAAATCCCTACACAACTGTCCTTCATCCTCAGTAAATTCTACTACTGCTACTAAAGGTAGCTCCATGGTAGAAGTGAATTCTTCTCCTCATGAAAGAAGAATATAAAGGCAATAATGATGAATTTAGCCAAGGAACAACAGTGTTAGAATGAAAGATAAACAGGGGACTGAACTCTTGATTTTCCCGAAAGTCTCATTTTCATTGCCTTCTGGACAGAATAGTTTTAACATCTTTCTTCAAAGAACAGAAATCTTTATTTTCAAAAGGATGTGTTACCAGATGAATCTGTCCTGAACTGTTTCATTCTGAACTATTTGATAGATGGTACATATACATGAATTGTGTATAATTCATTAGGAATAGTGTTCATGGTACTGTGATTTCAACAGTTCACTGGTAAAAAAAACTGTTTACTTTTTGCCGAGATTGCACTTCTCCATAAGCAGAACATTAGTACCTTGTGGCAACACACTTTACAGACAAACTGCTTTGCCCTGCATTTGACACAGTTGTTCGCCCTCCTCAGTTTGTAAAATCTGGATCCAATTTTCAAATGAAAGGTCACTTTACTGAACATTTATTTTCATGTGGAATTACTCTATCAATGTTTGGTGAATAGGCTTTTTTCAGCCTTGGAGGTTATTTATTTAGATTTTTATTCTCTTCAAAATGTTGGTGGAAAACATTTGTTTGCTGGAGGGGCACCGCATGCTTCTGATCTGAAAACTGACTGACTTCTACTGCCTGAAAAGCAGGTCAGCAAGCAGAAATACAGACAGGAGGTTAAATGATCATTAAGTATCTAAATGAACTGGGAATTACAACCCCAATTTCAAAAGTTTGTCAGATGAACTGAGTTCCAGTCTAATTCAGTGTCCTGGGAACTTAGACTTCCGTACACTCAAGAGTTTAGTAAACTGAACAATATAATATCACAGAGTGAATGGCAATCACTAAGAGCGCTTGCTAAGTTCTGATGTTTCCAGGAATTCTGGAACCGGAATATCTTGTCAAAAAATGGATTTCCAAAAGTGGAAAATATGTTAGGTATGCATCTTTTAAAAACAAATATTTCCAAGGCAAATTCAGAAAAAAATATATTTTAAAGGAATATTGATTTAAATAGCATCATTTTCAACCTGTGTACTTCCTATTAAACTTTATGACATTTAACACCATTCATTAAGTCTCTGAAAATACTTCCTATTGTGTAAATGTTTGGTTTGGTCATCTATGTTATCATCTTCCAAATGTTTTGAGTTCCTTAAAATAGCTTACATTCGTTTCAGAGAAAAGCATTTTTACATCACAGGGAACTTCAGATAGCATACAATAGCAAGTTTTTGGAATCACTGACATAAAACTTTAGTGTAATTGAAGACTGAGCCAACCAAACATTATGCTTAAAATGACAGGCTTTCACTCATGGGTGAATCAAGTGGTCCCTTTATGCTTTTGAAAGAAATGGTCATCTGCTGAATACAGGTCTTGGTGCAAATTTCACTGCATTCAGTTTAATTTATACTCGCATAACAGTGAACCGTCTTGGGAAGGTTATTCTACTCTGTACCTTCAAACTGTTTGAATGACTCGGTTTAACTTCTGCACCCTTTTAAAAATAATAATACAATCCTTTGAAGGTAATACAACACGGAAATTAAAGTATTTCTTTTTGCCTATGTAGGAAGTCTGCTGAATCATAAGAAAAGACTTAGACTGGCCTGGGTAGATGTGTTTGGGAAAAGGAGAGGCAAGATTCTGCTGCAAATTCTACTTATTTCAAACAGAAGTTTGAATTTCTTTCAGAAGTGCCTACTTCTTATTTCAAACTCTGTGTCATAAAACGAATTTTTAAATTATCTGTTTATAAGCAAAGAAATGTCATTGCAAAACCAAAAACAATCTCCAAACCCCAAAATCTGTATTGGTCTCACCAGTGCATTTCTATCAGCAACAGCAATGCTGTAGCATCAAGATCAGCTCTATTTTTTTCTTGAATGTTTGTGCACTGTTGGCCCATGCACTCTAATCTTATAATTATTTAACAATTCTTTGCTTTACTGTCTTACAAAGGCATAATACCACTGTCTTGAGAGGAGAACAAGAGGGAAGAATTTGGAGTTTTTAATTAAATTCTGAAAGTGCTGAAATGGGAACTGACACAGAAAATGTAGTGGAGCTGTAACCCAGGCTTTCTCCAGACATCTAGTTAAGTGGGCTGGTTTTCAAAAGTGACAAGCACCCAGTCTCTTCCAGCTACAACCTATAAGTATTGCTGGAAGCTCAATTTGAAAAATCAAACTACTTACCTAAACTGCAAAAAGGGCCTGACAGCCCCGCATTAGTCTGGGGAAAAATAAAACCAACCAACCAAGCACTTGAGGCCCTTGTAAATACTATACACATGCCTATGACAAGCGGTGTGCTCAGATAACCAATACTGTATATGCACAAAACTAGGGAATGAGAAATACACACCATTAGCGGGATTTTTTTCCTGGCAAAAATGGTGTCAAAATGAGAGATTTTAACAAGCAGTCAAGTTCAGGGTCCTTCAGAGTAGCAAGTTCCTTTCCACTTTTGCTTTAAAGAAGAGGGCAAGACTGAATTGGAGGCATCTATCAAAAATCATGTACTGGATTAGCCATAAATGTGACAAGACTCACCACATCAATTAACTTGCACAAGACGTCATGTCTTACTTTCAAGTACAGTAGAGAGGCAGCAGCTCTGCCAAGCTCTTTACTGAACCTGGGTGGTTGGAATCCAGGTTTGAATGCCAAAGTATTTTAAACATGTGTGTTTTGGAGCTTGCAGGTGGAAGAGGTGATCAAAGGAGACTTAATTATTTTTTTTAATACTATCAATATTCATGAAGTCAGAACTGGTAACCAGAGACTGCAGCCAAGGAAAGCAGCAAGAGGAACACAGTATTTTTTAGACTGTGCAATTCCATCTTCTGCCTAATGTGAAGGGAAACTGGCTGAAAGCAGAGAAAAGACTCCATACGCCCAACCCCTCCCCAGCAGTTATAACATAATGACTTCTGCTTAGCCTCCCTAAAACCTCTGCTTAAACAGACATGAAAGATAAAGTAGGAGATTCTTGGGTTGTTGACTGTAATCCTGAGTTGCTCTTTGTCTTCAGCTGTCTGTATCTATGGGTAGATGGAGCCAACCAACTCTCTATTTTCCTGGTGTAAGATTATTTTCCATTAAAACTGTAACAATCATAGAAACAATAGACTTTTCAAAGAGCTGTAAGGTTGTGCTAACAGCAGAAGTGATAAATATAATTTGCACTAGTAAAGTGTTCCATTAATGCATCACTGAAATATATAAATATAGAGTCTATTTAAAAGAAGAAAATCTCACTTTTGTCTTCCCAAGTTGGGTATTTTCATTAGCTTAGAATATACTTCACCAAGAGGCAAGAGGAAGTATTGGCTGCTTGTGCCATGAGTTCATGAGGAAATGACTGTCACTTACTCTGCTGTCAAGTCCAAGTTTGCTGACCTTGCCTACAGTGACCTCTGCCCTTCAAAGATAACTGTGCATACAGAATGGCTAACAGGTCTAAGATAAAATAAGGTGAATTCTGAAGGTAAATTTAAATCAGAGTTATACAGTGTTTACCATAGAAGCTCACCACGAAATTACAGGATGCATTTATGAAGTTTTTATAAAGTATGAAGACACTCAGCCTGATGAATAATGATAATTTGGGAGAGAATTTACAAGCAAAAAAAACCTTGAGGAGGTAACAAATGAAAGCAAAAAGACGACCCAAAACCAAAAACCTTCATTCTGAGTGATGAATGAATGAAAATTTGACCCTTTTTTGAAGTATTTACTTCTCTAGCTGACTAAATAGTAGCAAAATTCTTTGAAAAGTCTCCCGACTTGTGCGTGCTACATACTTTGCAAATCCGTCCTCAGACTCTTTGTCTATTTCTTCTTTTTTCCATTTCCTTTTCATTATAAGTCATGTTTTCCACTTGCTGCAGCAATTGCTTTGGAATATTTAACATTTTGTCTAGAAGTCTCTCTGGAAAACAAACCCACACTGAAGTTCATGGGAATATTCACACTAATGTGCATTGGATAGATATGAAATTGCCTACTGTCATAGACCCACAGTTTGAGTCCAGCAAAAAATCTGCCTAATATTTATACATGCACATCCTGAGGTAAACAAGACAACACGAATGCTTACATTGAACCACATATGCTTAAGTTTACTGATAAATTGAGGTAACAAGTTGGGTTATTTATGATGCTGATAAAATATAAGTTAATACTGATTTATGTTGATAAAAATAAAAATTTATAAACTACATAAGTACATAAAAGTTGCCATAATGTATCAGAGCAAAATGGTTAGCATCCTCCTACTTGCAAATACTTCAAGGAGTAAGAACATAGGCAAGTACAGAAGGATTTCTCCCAAATGCATTTTTCCAGCTTCAGCCAACAGCAGCTTAGACCCATCTGAAGCTGTTTTACCACTGCGTTTAGTACCTGTCACTGCAATCTCTTGTCTCTGTGTCTGTCTCATCTCCATTTGAGCAGTTCCATATGACTCCCACGGCATCATGTGGCAATGAGCTATATAATATGAAAAACTAGTTCCCGGTTGCCTGGTCATTTCCCACTGTCTTGCTCTTCTTCTAGGGCAAATACTGAGTGATTGCTCCCTACTCACCTTTTCCAACCTCTTCAGTATTTTATGTATCTCTGTCCTGTTCTCCCATGGACATTCTTTTTCCAAATTGAGACATTGTGTCCTATGTCATTTCTTCTGTGTTGAAGGAGTTTTGCTACTCTGATCATCCATGCTGTCCTCCTGCCCTGTGTAATCCTGACTGCTTCTATATCCTTTTAACAGTTATTCAGCGTCATGAATTCAGAAGTAGTATAAAAATGCCCTCTGTTTTGTTCTCAGTTCCTGATGTTCCTCTTAGCTTTTTTTAATTATTTATTTTTCTCAGCTGCTGCTTCACCATTAACTGACAGCTAATGTGATCCTAATTTAGAAGTTGTCACTGCATATGCCTAGCAGCTATCACATTATGCCGTATACATTGCTTTATACCTCTAGAAATGGAATTTTACCCATGGGTTTTATTTCTCAGGTGCTCAGTATACTGACATTTACTGCAACTTTGTGGTCTGTTTAACTTCTTACTGTTCTGAATACATTTCATTAAAAGCTTTTGTGCCTCATTAATCCCTCATTTTCCAGACAATTTACCAGTAAGTTGAACTGCATCAGTCTCTAAAAGGTTTGTGTGAAACTTTGCTTATAGCCTTCCTGCATTGTGAAAGCTGGCTGTTTTGTCCTGCTTATTTTTTCCTGGCTACCGTTCAGTTACTAGTTATTCTATTTCTTTAATGTCTTTACACTTGAGCTATAGCTCTCTTCACACAAGTACTTGAAGAGAGTGGTAAATTACTTTCCAGAAATGTTGTTTGAATTTCATCTGTCATTAGCCTGGCAAGAGAGTGCTGTTTTGAAACATTAACCTTAATATTACCTTAACAAATACAATTAAGGCTATGTATTAAGAGAGTGTTTTGTGAGGTAGCCTGGAAGGAGGAGAGACGCCTCAGCCTCACATATGTTATCAGGACAGCAGAGCGTTTGAGGTTTTTTGTTCTGGAAATTATTCAGGTGAAACATACTGTGAAAATAAACTTTAGAAGAAGCAAATGTTCATAAAATGTCTTCTAGTAGCTACTGTTTAAACTAATTGCCTGCCAATAGGGTCATTTAGGACAGAAGGGGATCAAAAGTAAAAGCAGCGTGATATTTAACTAACCAGTGTCAAAGCATACAAGCACAAAGACTTCCAGTGAAGCCAACAGCACCAGGAGCAGACAAACTCCCTGTCCTGCAGTAACACAGACATGTGTTGCACCACTGACACCGCATGAACCGTGTTCATGGCTGGTCTTGTCTGCTCATGCTATTTCAGCAGCATGGCTCACCAAAATTCACCCCTGACACCTAAGCAGGCCCGCAAGCCCTTCAGCTGGCAACTGACATAACTGGTCTGCCCTTCTGCCAAAGGGGTAAAATTGAAATGTAAAGTGCTACATCACAAAAGTCTTGCATTTAAAAAAAAAAATAAAAACAAAACCAAAGACAACCCCAAAACATCAACCCCCCAAAGCCCCAAACAAAAACCCCACACAAACTCTACAACATGAGACCCGAATGCTGACCAACAGCCAGAAGGAGCACTGGAGGTCAAACCAGGGGAAGAGAGGAAATAAAATCCAGAAACTGAGTGTCAGTCTCTGTTGTGCAATCTGTTTTCACAGAATCCGCTAAATCAGTGAATTCCACTGCAGCTTTTGCTCCTATCGCTACTATAGCCACAGTATCTGCAAAATGACTTAGACACATCTCTGGAGAACAGCATGGGTCCGGTGCTTCCAAAAGGCCAAAGTCAATACATTCATGTGTCAGATACATGTGCCAGGGTAGGCGTCCCAGCTGCACAACACATGATGTGTCAACTGCTTTACATAGGGTGGGTCAGGAAGAGGCTCATTAAAGAGAAACACTACAGCTCTGCTTGCAACATCTCTGCATCCTTGTCCAGTTTTACACCAAAAAAAAAAAAAAAAAAAACCAACCTGACACTGGTTCAAGAAAAGGGTTACTTTGGATGGAGTTCAAAACCCATACAGAAGGGCCAGAGGAACTGTGTACATTAGATACAGATCCATCACCAATGTTTCATATCATTATTTCGTTGTTGAGGAAACTGCGTAAATTATTCTGATTTTACTTTTCCTGTAATAATAATTAATTCAAATTATTCTGATGACCAAATCCAGACTTTGTTACATTGGTGATGAAAGACAAGAGAGCTCCTTGTCGCTAAATCATGCTTTGCAGTGAGAGAATCTCAGCTGGATGATTTTCTCTGAGCTGAATTTCTCTCCTTCACGCAAAAGGCCACAATCCCTAAAGGCATGCAGAACCTATTTCCCACTGAAAACATTCAAGGAGTTAGGTACATAAACACCCTTCAAATTCGTCCTATCTATGAAAAGGGTCTAACCTTTGAGATGGCTTCCTGTGCAGAAGCATGCTGCACCTCTCGGATAAAACAAGAAATGAGACAGTACGTTTTGCAGAGTAAGGATCCTAAATGTGGCACTTCTGGGCAGAATGAATTTATGTCTCTGGCCACATTTTTGAAGTGCACCTGCTGGGAAACAGTGCTGGAGAGGAGCAAGTTGCATCACTTCTTTGGGCACTGAATTGTCATCACCATTATGAAAGTTCCCCTCAGTGCACCTGAAAGCTGTTCCTGAACAAGTGAAGATATCATCGCATGGCTGTTATAGAAATAATATGTTTTCTCTCATTTTGCCCATCCTTGACCCTTTCTTTAGGACCTTTAGCTGTAAAACAGGCTTTAGTCCCACGAAACTCAAGAGTGACAGCTGCACCTCAGACCTGGAAATCATACACCATTGTACAACATATGTACTGACTTCTACTTATATAAAATCTTTAAAACAGAGTTGAGACAACGCTATCCTTCTTTTTGTTTGCTTGTTCATTCTAATTGGAGGAGGATTTTGTGGGTAACTCACTGGGACAAGAGCCTGAAAGTGGTTACCCTTTCCAGTGTTAAATGGTATCTCTGCTACCCAGGCCTGTCTGTGGTACATGTCTGTTCAGAAGAATGAAAGATTTTCACAGTGCTAATTACTCTTACACACACAGTCTGCAGCCCATTTGCAATTCTTTTTTGGCTTTACTTTTAACAGGGCCTTAAAACATATTTTTCCTTAAAATGACAACATTCTTTTCTGCCCTCTTTGTTTGTGGGGCTTTGTGCGCTCATAAACAGTTTGAGTTCCCGTCACACCTGCGGTGCACATGTATGCCTGTAATAGAGTCTCTTATCTATCCTTGACTGATAACTTTAGAGGACAGTGTTTAAGAAAAGACAACATCTTTGCAACTGTAATGAATAAATCCAAACCCAACTCCCAAACCTACAGCAGTGACAGTAAGGCCAGTGTGCCTGGGAAGGAGGGAATCTGACCCATGAGACTCATTAGAAATCTGCTTTCCGACTGAGGAAAGCATCTGAGGAGCATCTCCAGTTTTGCTGCCTGGTATTTAAACCCTCCCTAACCTGAATTCATTGAAGTGCATCCATCAATAACAGACATTGCATTTCAAATGAACATCATCTGCCTATCAGTCATCTCCATGCACAAAAGTCTCTAAACATTTTACAAATGTTTTTTAATAAAGTCATCCAAAATCCCTGTCAAGCACAGGGCCAAATATGTGCTGCCCAGCTTGGTAAATCAGGAAAGCAAGCAGGGAAAAGCTAAACATTAAACTTCAATCTTCAAACTTATTCTTCCAACAACCTGATAACATTCCACCTTCAGTGCTCCAGCCAGTTGTTTGTTCTACACTTGAAGTGAAATACAAGGATAAAATAGCCCCTGCATTTTTAACAATAATAATGCTGCATCTTAATTTTCCATTTATTTCTGTCTACCACTGCTGTTTAGATAATAGTTGAACCAAGATTTTCATATTCATATAGACAAACACATAGGCTAAGAAAGCCTGAGTTGCTACCACTGAAATCCTTAGAAAATTTTGCACTGTCTAGCACATTTTATATATTCGTGCAATACCAAAACTTAGAACCTCCTATTTCCCACATATAAAAGATGCATCTTCCCTTCCATTCCAGTCACTTCTCTAGAGAACTGAAGGGACAGAGCTTTCCTTACTCTCCCTGCTGGTCCTGAAGTTGGAGCGGAGAGGCTGAGTGGAAGGCAAGCAGACCTGCAACTCCCTTCCAGCTTGCAAACCCTGCTCAAAGACACAAGGAAGCAGCCTGTACCATCCCAACATTTTGCTTCATCCTTCCTTGACCTTTCTGGTCTCCATGTTACTTATTTGGAAAATCATGCCAAAAATGCTTCCTAATTAACATAATCTGAGCTATGCTAAAGCTATGCTGCTACTCAAAACTAACTTGCTCAGAAAATGCCCCCCTGGAGACTTGTTTACACAGCAGGGAGTGGATCAGCACGCATTAGACTGCAGAGTCGTGACTTCTCTTTTTGGCTGCCTCGTGCTGGTTATACTCTGCTCTCACTGATGTCACTTGCTGGGCCGCAACACCAAGGTGTCTGTGGAAGAAAAACCCTAAGTTTGCCTAACCACAGGACATTTTGGGATCAGCAAGACTTTCCCAGCCTCTTTCAGCTTAAGCACTGGTATAAAGTCTGAGAGATATTTCCCTCCACAGAAAAAACCTTAATCCTCTGGTTAGACAACACCACACACTACAATCTGATACATAATAAATTGTCATGAAGCTATAGTACAAGCATGCTCTTGGTCACTTATACTTTTAGCAATAAAAACCAATTGGGACTGAAGTTCAGTTGCAATCTGTTGCAGCTGCTGTGGCAAGGACCCCCTCAGAAAGTAATTTCCAGAGGGTTCTTCTTGTTAAAAAGCCATTTCCTTGGCAAGCAGTGGGATGTCTGGAAGATAGCAACAGGGACAAAACCAAGTGCAGAGATTTACAAGAATTCCTGAAGAGCAATTTAAAAATCCTGTATTTATTCAAACAATTACAGAAACATTTTATGCAGCTAAGCAGTTTAGCCCCTCAACCAAAATACAAAGTAGACTTTTAAGCCTAACTTTCGTTGCGCAGTTTCCCTCTTTACCCTTAAGACAAGACATGCAGCAGCATCAACCCCCTTGTAGCTCTATGTCATATTGGACAGACTGTTTTCTCCTTTTAAACCTGTGTTCTACAACAGAGCTTCGAATAGAGACCGTATAAGCCAAAGCACCTTTGCGTTATACTCCACATGAACTCTGCAGTAAGAAAACTGAGGAAAGCACTCAGGTACACCAGCAAATTAGCTGAAAGAGCAGGTGGCAGGTGGAGTCTTTCTTAGAACTTGCAACATTGGGAAGCCCAAAATCTATTTTCAGTAGTGACTTCAGAAAACAACCTAAGCTATTTGAGATGGGAACCAAACACAGTTAAATGCTGGACCTAGATTTCTATGGCTTCTTTTGAGATGACATGAATATTTGACGTTGGCGATCAAGAGTACTGTAGCTGTACTTCATGAAATACTAGAGTTTTGCTGACAATAAAAGAATATATAAAATAAAGATACCACAAGGAGGGGAGGAAGTCATATGAAAGCAAATAGGTTAAATACAAGATGGTAGCGCATCTGTCATTACCTTTTTTATTTATTTTGGTTTTGGACAGTGTAAATCTTTCTTATACTTCTGAAAATGAATTAAGTTAATGCCAACTAGATTAGTCAGGGTTAGCATTTTGCATTTCTGTTAGTGGTTTTACATACAGTTCTCTCCCTCGCTTCTGGAGACCTTTTTTGACAGCAAAGTGTCCAGCTTTAGGATCTTTGCAGGCTGTCAAGAAGACGTGCACCATTTTCTGTAGAAACACATAGCAAAAGAATCAATTCTGGAAACTACTTGGCTCTGTGCAAAAGGAAAAATAACGGAGCTTGTCCCCCATCAGATGCATTACTTTCCCCGATGCCGTTCTAGTTAAGAATGAGATTCCAAGAATACAAGTTTCCTGCTGCAACATAAACATATTCTGTTTGAAATTCCTTTTAAGAGATCTCCGCTTTATGCATTTCAGACTTGTGGGGAAGAAATCACACTGACAGCAAATTACTGCTTCACTCAACGCAAGCTGCCAAAACACGTAGAACTGAACCCTGTCCTCTCATTCACTGGACCGATAAATATGCTTTTAAAAGCATGCACAGCCTGGTTCACACTTACATGATGCACAGAGAATGAGGCAGACAGCTTGCAGAGTGAAGCAACACTTCATTCCCGAGCATGTGCAGAACAGTCCACCTTCACATACTGCTAAAAATGCTAAGCCAATGCCATTTGCACTACATATGTGCAACATGCATGTCTCCAAGATTCATTGCTGTGCATATGAAAATTCAATCATATCAAAGCTTAGCTTTAAGAAAGTCCCAAGGGGCTGAATCATGTGCTTATGTGCTTTGAGGGAGGGAAACCCAACAACTCTTAATTACTTTTTTTTTTGGTAGAATTATTCCAGTCTTTCCTTTAGCTGCTAAATGAGTGACCTCCTTGCTCTCACTGTGTATTTATATCCATTCATTTTCATTTCTGTTTGTGTGAACACAAATATATAGATAGTAGATGGATTTAAGGCCAATCCCAGGAAAGCTGTAACTACAATGAACAAAGCTCATTATTTTACTTGAAAACTGCTGTGCTTTGGTCATTTAGTATGGCCATGTGTATCCTTTTATGTCATCTCTCTCTCTAGCACTACTTTCTGTAGCTCATTCTAGAGCAAAGGATTCTGGAATGACCTTGGAAGTATCACAAATTCACCTGTTTTCACATTTCATTGTAAATTTCATTTAACAAATTTTTCCATTCAAATAAATCTGTCTTTCAACCACAAAGAGAAAAATTATACTGGAAAAAAAGAGTTTGGAAACACACACAATCATTGCACATCTTATATTTGGTCAAAAAAGAAGAGATGAATGTGTTCTCTAATAGAAATAAAAACCTTTGCAGTTAAAAATGATTTTTAATAAGGTAACAAAACAAACCTTCTGATCTTGGCTTTCGTATGGGCTTTTCACATGGATGGATATGAAGCTCATAGAAGCTGTTTTCAACCTAAAGGTACCTGAAACACAGCCTAGAACACAGCACCGAAAGATAAAGTTTTCCAAAGAATCATCCCCAATTCTCCAAAAAGACAAAAAAAGAAATACACTTCGAGTTTTACCAATGCAGGAAAAGCATAGAAGCAGCTTCTGGTTTTCTTCCCTATTTCTGTAGTGTCATACAAACTTCAGCTCCTCAAATCTATCATAAATGCCTAACGACTGCAGTGCCGACATCAACATGAACCTCCCCAGCACCATAGCGGACATGCTGACAAGCCACATGCTAACAACGAGCCAAGTGGGAGCTGCAGTCTGGGTCCAAGTCTGACTCATTGCACCCTGACTCTTGTCAGCCACAATCAGTGTGTACATGAGGGGGTAGCATGAGCTTGGCAGGGACTTTGGCAAGTCCAAGAAGGAAGAGAAGGTCTCTGCTTTGAAGGTGCTCTCCAAGTTAATATTTTTACATAAAACTTGTTTGAATACACTTTAAAAAATTCTTAGCTACACAAAACCTAAAGAGAAAAGCAATGCTCAAAAAACAAACAGGAGCAGGAGCTTCATGGAACTCCTCCTCTGCAGAGTTAAATCCCTTCTAAAAGACATTTCCAGGGCGAGGCACTTGTAAGTACAACTGTAAAAGAACCAAAGGCTCAACTGACAAACCATGAGATATGAAGTGCTTGCAAGATACATCCGGTGTTGAGGTAATTAAAATCAAAATTAAACTTGTGCTATATTTGCATCTGCAAAGCATCAGTTAATCAAACATAATGAGTTAATCAGACTCATTTTTTTCTGAGGGCAAATGTAACCATGCTTCATCATCTTTTGTGTTATCCTTGGACTCTGACAGACTTTCCAGACAGAAACAAACTTTTTGTATTTGCACAGCAAATAGTTCATCAAAGACCTGGAAGATTTCTAGGCATTGTTGCAACATTAATAGGAAATAGTTGTATTAAAACCACTTTATAGGAGCTTTTTCTCTATATTAAGAAGTCAAATAACAGTAACAAATTGAAGGGGACACCAAGGATGACCCAGGAAGGAGATAATACTCTGCATCCCATTTTTGCAATGAAGAGACAAGCCACTCAGCTATTTAGCAAGACTGCTGCCAGTAAACCAGTATGCCTCCCAGATTCCTAACAGCAAACAGCAAGAGCAAAGAATAAATTCTCTGGTGACCTCTGCAGATTTAGCAATTCTGTATTTATTCCTTTCTCAAAAAAAAAAAAAAAAAAAAAAAAAAAAAAAATGCAGCTGTTGCTGGATGCAATTTCTAGGTATTGTAATTAATTTATTTTTAATCCCATGTAGAAATAATTTACACTGTCTTGTTTGCTAGCTATTCAAGATATTGTGGTTACATTTTTGGTGTCTTTGGTACATTTTATTGTAACATTCTCAGGGTACTGCAGCCAATTACTACATCTCACGCTGTTTTACTTGCTACAAAGCATCATCCAAGCATTCTCTAGCAAGTCCTTGTGGGCAACTACCTCCTGTTCAAGAAACACATGCATGTCCATGCGTCGATACGTATGAGATCAGTATCAATGTAGCCATTTGGATTAATGCCTTTTTGGTTTGATTTCTGTGGTCTCAAGCCTCTTAGTTCAAGCTGTCATACAGTTTGGGAAAAAAAAAAAAAAAAGAAATTATTAAACTGAATATATTTGGAATACAAAGGCTGATCTAATATCTGCCTATTGTGCCTCTGCAGTGTTGAAACTTGTCCCAGATTTTCACTCTTCTCTCCCTTTTCCAGACCCCATTATCTCCCATTCAGCCCCACAGTTGTGCCAGCCCCCTCTCTTGGCCGTCCCAGTTCCCTTCATTGCTGCTGCTCCCGTCTGTGTAGAAAGAGGGAGGGACAGTCCCAGCAGGAAGCACAAACCCAACCAGCTATGCAGCAGCAAAGGAAACTAGAGACACATCTTGCTGGGGAAAGAGCTGAAACAATGGCTTGTGGCCAGGACTTGGAAAGGGCAGAAGAAAGTACCTATGGATTAAAGAAGGAAAATGTCTGGAAATAAAGTTTGGTAGGTCTCAGCCTACTAGATCATTATAGGTGGTTAACTGTGGAGTGCAAACACCAGTACTGCTGGAGGGGAATGTATCCCAGAGGCAAGAAGTGAAAAAGATGGTGAAGTGAAATAACGAGTTTGCAAAGCAATCATTCAGGAATCTCTGGAAAGGTTATGCCTTTCCATCACAGCTACAATATGTGGGATTTTCCCTTTCAAACTGCATCTCTATAGTTGAGCAAGAGTGCTCACATGGAGAGCTTGCCCTAACACAGTGGACGGTATAGCTAACACGCAGAAAAGTTAATTCACCATCATTTCTAATCTGGCCTTCTTCATTTATGACTCTATTCACTATATCATATTTATTTAGAGAGACGATACATCCAGAACAATTTCCCAGAGAGGCCACAATACAGAGGTTTTACGTGTTCCTAGAAACAGCTCTCTAAATCAAGTTTTGAAAGGAAATTAGTGCTAGACACTGTATAGTACTGACCACCCTAAAAAGTAACCTAGTCTAACATGCACTGTATTCTAAGCAAATTTTTCCCTTGTGCAAATGCTGTAGATACTTTCCGATTCTTTGTGAAATTCAGAAAACATTAACAGTTTGCAGAAAGGGGAAAACGGGAGAGACAGCAAGGAACAGTGAAGACAGTGAAATCTCACCGATTTAGCACTGCTGATCCAAGGCAGTAAAGGGAATAAGAACAGAAAATAAATAATATTCCTCGGAAAGACATAAAACTTAAGTCTTACTAAAATCCACATTTGCCCCGCCAGTCCTTCCAGCAAGTCGTATCAGCTTGCTTTGCTCATGTGAGTATTTTCATTAATTTGAACTGGAACTTTGCCTGACAAAGGAGCTCCAGATCTTCCCTTTCTGGGCAGAAGCACTGTAACTACCAGCTGAAAGACATCAACACTCTAGATAAGCCATGAACTATTGTATCTGTTGATTTATTGCTGATTAAAGACTCCCAAGTTGCTCTGAGTCCAGAGAATTAACATAATTGAAAAATGAATAGGCTGCTGGCTGATAGGCTTTTCATCAGTTTTGGTGAGTTCCCTCCAATTTCCACTATGTGTATCTGCAGACGGTTGAATGCACAGCTCGGAGCTGTCACAACAGCAAAATTCTATCAATTTTCCTTTAAGTTGCATATCCTTGTCCTTACTAAAACTATTTCCTAATTGTAAACAGGACACTCAACTCATCATTTAATGCTACCATGACATAAAATGTAGCCCTACTTTTGACACTTTATAAATTCTACTCATGCAACAGATTATTTTAGAAGGAAAAGCATAGGCCTGTTCTTTTAGCAAACAGCATGGAAAACTTCAGTACAAAATCCCATAATCTAAACAAATCAAGTACTAACCTAATAAGAAGGTACTTGAAAAAGAATTATGAAAATGTCATGTCTTAGCTGGTTGAGATGTGTGACACCACTGTTAAAAAATGCAGTGGCTTACCAACCCTGCAACTGGAAGTATCACCAAAGATAAAGCATTATCACAAAAGCTACTTTTTTATTTCTCATCTCTCTTTTCTCTCTCTTCTCTGTTTTCTTCTCTTTTCTCCCTTCCCTTCCATCCCTTCACTTCTCTTCCCTTTTCTTCTTTGTATTGCAATTCAGTGTTAATTTTTTTGTTTCAGGCAGATGGCCGAAAGTAGCATCTACAATTATTGGTAGCAAATCTGAATCATTTTCACAGACTACATCTGTGCAGGAGCTGGGGATGGATTCTCAGTGAGAGGGTGAAATCAGCACCAACAGCCCTTAATGGGAGGCCAGACTTTGCCTCCAGGAGTCCAAATCACTGATTCTACAGAGGTCTTTGCTTGTGCTACAAACAGGACACCTTAACGTGCATGCTATCTCTTCTATCACTACAGGTACTTCCAGTGACTTGTAGTGCACTTTGTGAGTTCTTGCCAGTAACTATAAGTCCCCAGCAAACTATCCAGGTTGGGAAGTAAGGGGCAAATCCTACAAATGCAACTGGTGAACAGTGCAACTGTTTCCCAGGAACTCGGTGACATATAATCAATTGTTCTCGACTTGTGTTGAATACACATTGAAGTGCTAAGGATGTTGTACATACGGAAAGGTAGCAAGATTTTCCAAAAGACACAAATTATATATCATGTTTGGGACTGTAAAGCATAACCCCGCAAGTACCCACATGGAAACTGATGAGATTGAAACAACTCTCAGTTGGATAATAGGTCTTATATACTGGCTTTTTATGAATATACAGAAAACAAAAGAAAGCACAAGGAGAACATATAAGAAAGAACACCGTGCTCCTGTATTTACTCAAGGTGATTTAACACAGTAATTATTACAATGTGCATTAGGAAAGAGCACAGTACTTTAGTAATATGAAACTTCAGCACAGCATCTGTTACCATACTTTGCCCACAGGTAAGGAGAGGTGACCAGATTCTGGGTAAATTATAAAACAATTGAGTGGCTAAGGAAAGAAAACTTGGAGGAGTTTAAAAACCAAATTTCTCACACAAAAAAAAAAAACAAAACTACCACCACTGTTATTACTCCTGCACACAAAACCAGATGATAACATTCAGTTATTAGGAAGCTGATGTGAAACACTTTCAGTGGATTACTTGAATTTGCAGCTTCTCTGCTGCTTTAAGGAAAATGTAGGCAAGACACAGACCCTTCAGGCACTGAGTATTTTGCTGTTTCCAGTGCTGAATGTTGGCAGCTCCCTTGCTGCTACAACTATTTGTTGCTTATGAAAAGCAGCTGTATTTAGAGGCACTAATAATACCCAGTAGTATTAAAAAAAAAAAAAAAATCTATATTTTCTGAAGAAACCTACCTCCTTCAACACCAGAATGCGCAACAATCCTACCAGCCCCACTGAGACCTGATAGGGTAGTGGAGGACTGATGGCTTAAAATACTGCTTTGTAGTTTACCACTACGATAGCTGAATGAAGATGATTTTCTACCAGACTTCCAAATTTCCAAGCAGGGTCAAGAGGAAAGAAGACAGCATAAGCAAGCCGGGATCTTTTTTTCATAAAGTTTCTTTCTTCCTCACACACTTCGTTTTCAGGGCTGTTAATCCCTACTTATCTCAGCTGGACATAACCAAACAAAACTTCCACAACCACTGGTACATATTCTGGACAAGAAACCTAGAGTTTAATTTTCTGTCTTATTAAGCAAATGAATGTGCCATAATCTATTCCACTGGGACAGTATCTTTTTTTTAACTCTTACCATGGAGAAAGATAACAAAGATCAACTTGCCAGGTGTGATTTTTATAACCAAGGTTGTTTCACTGCTGTAAACACAGTTGCCACTTCATGCTCAAATTTTCCCCAGCTATTCAAATTCAATGAATTTAGTGTCTGAGAGTTAGCAAGAAATTTCTTCCTTTACTTCTAGCAACCCTTTGAAGAAGTCAAACAAAGAACTGCTGAAGATAGTATTATTTTTTTAGATTACTCTTTCTTCCATCAATTATGAACTCTACAGAGAAGATGGAAAGGTTTAAAACCTTCCAACTCCAACTTGCACAGTTCTTAACACCAATTACGAGATGTTATGGTTCCAGACAACCCTGAAGAAGTAAATTAATTAATTAATTTAACACAGGAAAGCTTTGAAAACAATGAGAGGGAAGACTAGCAATTACTTGCATATAGCATGAAGACAGACAGACAGACACTCGAGCAATGAAGCGATGTCCTACCTCTCCTTGCCGGTGATAGTGCTTGGGAGGTTTCCCCATCTGCTCCAGGATTTTGCCCTTCTTACTGCTAGCAAGTATCAGTCCCTGGTGGATGCCTGCAGATCTGTTGGTTGCCTGAGTTGGAGCCTCCCCCGTCAGGGTGGACTTGATGGAGTTCACCTTGGAGCTGGAGCTGTCTAGCTGGGAGCTCTCCACGATCAGGACCGCGGCTAGTAAGAGGAGACAGCAGGAGCACTTATTCCACATCAGCACGATCATCTCCCCTCCCCCCAAAAGGATTATTTTTCTTTCTTTTCTGGTTTTTTTTTTTTTTGTTTGGTTGGTTGGTTGGTTGGTTTTTTTAAGGCAAAGAAAGCAAAAGAGAGAAGGAAAAAAAAAATAAAATAAAATATCTCCCAAAGTTGTTAACAAAGCAATGGATTTCAATGCCACACACTCAAGGAACCGCTGTTCTGAGAAATACAGGAGAAAAATAATTAAAAAAAGAATCCCCTAGAAAAAAAACCCGAACAACTGTCAAGTCTATAGTCACTGAGCAACTCTCTGATCTGTGAAGTGATGCTTTTTCCTTCAGGTCCTCGAGAAGTCCAGGCAGTTCTTTAGGAAGTGAGAGCAATAAGCCAGGAGGCAACTGCACCCAGGGCAGCTCCCCACCAGTGCAGGCACCAGCACGTTTGCTTGAGTTTCAGAGGAAGACTGAGCAAGTTACTTCCCCCCACTCCTCCTCTCTTGCTGCATAAGCCAGCAGAGAGGAAACTCAAACCAGATCCAATCCAAGCAGCACCGGCAAAAGCTGGGCTT
>NW_009933810.1:0-2552 GCF_000696875.1 Nestor notabilis | reverse complement strand
GGCCATCCAGCCAGTTCTTTATCCACTGATTTCTGATATCTTTATCTATGATTTTATGATTATAAGAAGAGAAGTTCACCATGAAGTCTGAAGCCAGCTAAAAAATAAGAACTGTCTGGGGAAGGGAATGAAAGGAATGCATGAAGGCATCTTGTGCAGTATGTGTTCTTCTCAGCATACAGGACACTGTAGCCTTCTTCAGTTCACCAGTTTTGGAGCCTTCAATTACAAAGGAAAGCATTTCCTGTGACAAATTTAGATTTAACCAGATGACTCTGTGTGAGCATATTTTTTCTACAGCTTAAGCATTTACAAAATCAGGCTCATAGGCATAGGCAAAGGATAACAAGAACAACTGATACAGAATTAAAATATTATTTACTTTTGCTACTTTCCTCAGAAGAGGTGTCTGTTTCTTACTTCGGAGGAAAGTTTGGACAGTGCTCTTGAGGGGCAGAAAAGGGAAAAAAATGTTCTCTCATGTTCTTCAACCAGTAGAGTTTTTAAACATGTATTTGTGTGCCAAATAACAGACAGCGACCCCACAGTATTTCAAGTGGATTAGTGAAGCAATATATTAGAACTTTTTAGAGTGAAAAAAGATCATACTTTGCCAGAATCCTGAATCATTTTGACATTTTCAGATCCAAATTTGTCAGAGTAGAGTTTTTGGAGTCTTTGGGAAATTTCTGAAAGAGGCGTGAGTTTGGGCTCTTTGTAGATATATTCCTTTCCATCTTCATCCTCAAAGAATCCCTGTAAAAAAAAAGGTAATCAAAATCTTGGGCAAAACCCACAAAGCACAATGATTAAGAGTCACATAACGTGTGCGGTTCAAAGCAAATATAAACATGTAACATCAGAATTCAAGCAAACATAAAGAGAAATTAAAATCTAAGTAAAAAAGGTTTCCTAAGAGGATAAAACGCCAAACAAAACAACAAACAAACAGGAAAATGTAATTATCTACTACAGAATGAGTGAAAGATAATGAAAGCACAGTTAAAATTTTAAAGGTTTTTTGTAATTTTATGGAGTGCCAAGCCTTTGAGATAACCTTTCTTCACTTTTATTTAAAAGTGAACTTTCAGCACTGTTTCACTTGCCAAAACAGAAATCTCATTGCCTAACAGGACTATCTGATTCACAAGTGAGTATTTTGGCATAAAAATACTCTGAAAAATGTCTTCATATAGTAATTAAAACTTCTATAAAATGAAATTTAACCGTAAATATCTTAATTTTATGTTGTACTATATTGGCATATATGTTTTTATTACATAAAGCATTTGTTTTAAAACCATAACTAAAAGCAAAACAGAGTACATGGGAAGTGAAACAGGTCATTGGTTTAAAACAACAAGCCATGTCAGAGTTCACGTTTGAAACCAGAAAACAAATATTTTTATCATAAACAGAACAGACAAAATAGAAAAGCACAACATATCATGTATAAACACAGGCTAGATTGACAAAAATACCCACATCAAACTAAAGTGAAATGCAGTAGTTTTTACTGCATTGTTTGCTTTGTAAGCAGTTACTGTAATTACCTCAACATCTGTTTCACTGTCTGTAAACTGGTATTGCTATAAAGTTATAAAAAACAACAGAATACATGTAAAGTTATACTGCTTAGAGTATTCTACAATTCTCCATGCTCAGCTGAACAATAAGCAACTGGGCTATGCATGTAGAAAGTGTAATATTTGATACTGTGTGGTACCATACATATGCATTCTAGACACATATTAGAGGATGTGAAGCTGTCCAATACAGAGCCAGAACTTTTGTTCGAAGCATGCAATACTGATGCACAGAAAGAGAGTGATTTGTTCTCCAATGGAACTTAATGTTGGTTTTGAATTGCAATGGCCATTAATGCATACCAATCTAAGAAGCAGCCTTGCAAACCACACTGTAGCACTACAGACATTAAGTCAATACATTGCTAAGAACTGACATCATAGAAAACTTACCGCTGCCTTAAGGTAGTAAATAAAAGAAGAAAAAGGAAAAAAAGGCAAAAAATTTACTGAGGAAAATAATGAAGAACTGTATTGGAACTGATACATGTTTTAAACTGAATTACTGATGGCGTTTAATTGTTTCTTACAGAACACATTTCTCGTACTTTTTATGTCATGGTGTCAATACAGATGATGAAATAGTAAACATTGCAAAATAAATTCAGGTTCTTCTTACTGCATAGAGCAGACAAACAAAACAAACAAAACTCACCTGTCCAAAGAATGCTACCCTGAAATAAGTTCCCAGCAGTCTCCTGCCTGTATGCATAACTTCTGTTACTTTACTGTATGCTCGATGAAGAGTGTCATATAAATGAGCAAGCCTCTAAAAATAAGAAACAATCACGGGGTAAAGGAATAAACTAGAACTTTCCTATCTTAAAAGAACAATAAATTATGCCTTTGTAGTTAATAAGAACTAAAAATACTGTTTCATTGAACAGTAATAATAGCTTTAGCATACAAGCCTATTGCATAGAATAATACAAATGAATATATACAATAATTAATATATATAATATA
>NW_009933809.1:70849-72215 GCF_000696875.1 Nestor notabilis | reverse complement strand
AAATTTTATTTAAAAAATTTAATATTAAATAAAGGATTTAGAATAAGTGCCTTAGAAGCGTGGCTGCAAAGTTGATAATCGACATAGAATTCAAAACAATTATGTGTTGTCATTCGAAAGGCAAACTTACAACTTCTGAGCAAAATAATTAAACCAGTTGTGAGTTGAACTGAGATAAAAATTCCAAAATGGTTTCATTGGCATTAAAATGCTATGGTGTTAGCACAGCCTCACACAACACAGAATGGTTTACCCCAACAGCGGTTACAAGCTAAAACAAACAGGGATCTTTTATCCTAGTACTTGTGACAGCAGTGGTCAAAACATTGGTACTGACTTATGGAATCTCCTGAGTCCAGGCGTTTAGGTCTTTGATTAGACTCTGATGTCTCCTTTGGCAGGACAGCAAGTTCTACTGCATTTGAGAAAGGTCCTTCTCCCACTTCATTGGAGGCTGCTATTTTGACCAAGTAGACATTTCCTGCTACAAGGTTTTCCAGCAAAGCCATGGTCATTGCTCCTATGAAAAGATTTGAGAAGGAGTTCCAGTTAGACAAAACCTGTGGGAACAGACTGAGATTTAGACACTGGGACCTACACTTTTTTCCAGTACCACCTCTAAATCTGTGATCACCTGCATATACAGGGTACAGAATGAACACTGGGGTTGCCTGCTTGTCCCTTCTCTCCCTACTGCTTGACCACAGCACACAGCAGCCAGTAAAGTTCAAACCCCAGAGTGAAGTACTGGCTACCATACACAGCACACTAATTCTAGATCCAGCGTGCTCTGCATTTCGGTGTGATAGCATTTATGTTGTGATCCTACCTGCGAGGATGCTCCAACCATTAACCAGACTTTCAGGCAGAGAAAGCAGAATGTTAGACCTCTCCCTCATACTAATCTATGTGCCTCTCCTAGATCCTGTACCATGAATGTGAATGAAAATTGTCATAACAAAATAATTCGAGTTCAGTTTATCAAATTTCAGATCTAGTTGGTTAAATCAACAGGACAGATTTGGAAGAGTACATTATACCATGCTTTAAAAGTAAAATTAAATGCTATTTAGACCTTTGTAGGCTTCCTTGATTACTGTGCATCTACACTGTGCCACTAAAAATATCACAGAAAATGTCTTTCTCAAATGTTAAGGATTCATTTCCTAAAGTCCCTGAAGGCAGGAAAAACAGATTAAGAACATCAATAGGATTCACTTGCATTGTCCTTAGACAGGCAAAACTCCTATCAAAGTCAATAAGAGCTTTGCCTGTCTAGGGACTGCAGACTACTGCTTAAAATTCCAATTCATTTCTAAAACGCCTGTTTCTTTCTACCATAGAAATATACTGCTTTTCTTTCCCT
>NW_009933809.1:48682-70818 GCF_000696875.1 Nestor notabilis | reverse complement strand
TTTCCCTAAACAGTGGCAGTTACAAGCCCAAATCTATTCCTTGTTCTCTTTCCCATATTCCATTCACTTTCTCAGACTTAAGTCTAAATTTCAACCTTTCAAATCAGTTTCAGAAGTCAGAATTTACAGTAACATTGGAACTGTATAAAATGTAAGGTTGTTTTGTTGACAGAAGAGATTATACATTTGGTAAAAGGGAAGCTACTTCAAAAGCTATTTCAGCTCTTCCATAAACACCACCCATTAGCTAAAAGCATTTGAAGTAAAATGTGAGGTATCTGTAACCAAAGGAGCTGTAATATTTAGCACCAGCAAGGGCGAAAGGTCACATTTCAATATTACAGGCTCTTTCCCACCAGCTCCTTTCAAATCTGCTGCATCGCTGAAGCAAGTAAGCACTTTGTACTGATTTACTGCACACCAAGTGCGCAAAGGCTGTAACTTCTGATCCACTTGAAGAGACCTGGGGGAAAGGGGGGAGGTGGCTGGAAGGTAACTCACATCATGAATCAGCAGCAAACTGCAGTTACATTTTCTAACGCTGCCGTACCTAACACCAGCTCAGTCAGGTAAGAGGGGGTTGGTTTTTAAGTTGGTGGATTGACAGAATTTTGCAAGCACAAACTAAAGCCCATGCTATGACTTTTGTAGGTGGTAGGGTTGATTTTGTGGGGGGTTTAGTTTTTTATTGGGGGGGGTGTCTTTGGAGGTATGGGAAAAGAATGGGGTTAAGGTTTCACAAATCCTCTGCAGAACGAGGTTAGTGTCAAGACAAAACAATGTCATTTATTAGTGCATAGGGGTAGCTGAGCTTATCACAATAAATGCATTAAAAAACCCAAATCCTGTGTCTATCTCAAACGACCTGTGAAAGCACTTTCACAGGTGTATCACAGTATTTGCACAATTTTACCTTGACAAGCCTTCTTTCAGACTTTTTCATCTATGATTCTATGATCTGTACTTTAATTAAGAGCATTACAGATTGTCCTAATGTGTCACAATGCCTGAATTCCATGACATGCCTCAAACCCCAATATATCTGTCAAAATACAAAATTAGTGACTCTAGCATTGATGGACGTAGTAATACACTGAGATTTATAACTCTCCATTTGCCCATTCCCAACAACACTTTCAGTATGGGAACACATGAAAATGTTTACAGTTATTGGCATTCCCTCATCTGAAATATCTGTGGTAAAACACTATTTGAGATGCTGCTCGGTTTCACAGCCATGGCTGAGCTGAAGTACGTACCTGAAAGCAATTCAGCCACTTTGCTGCATACAACAAACACAGTGTATCATCACCAGAATGACAAGATATACTCTTCAAATACAAGCTCTCTGTGAATTTAAATCTGCTGGGGTTTTTAGTGAGTAAAAATTAATTTTAAATTGGTCCTTTAATTGACAACTTTACATTACTGTTTCCTTCCACAGTTTAATGGGACAACTGCATGTCACTTTCTTTGAACAATTTTAACAGTGAAAACACATGGGCTCCATCTTCCCCCTACAGTTAGGCCTCATTGATATTGCAGGGACTAGTTATTGCTCACAACTTATGCTTATTATGGCTTACTTAATAGTCGTTTTACAATTACTCTTCACAGCTGACCGTTCTATTTGAGGCCAGCCCAACAAATACCATTCTGCTCCAGCAAAGACAAAGCAGCACTGTCACCTTTCAGAATGGCTGTCGGTCCTTCATCCTCTCTTCAGGAGCAACACAAAGGACAACCACTGTCTTTGAACTAGAACAGTTCACTCTCAATGATGGCAAAACCAACTGTCCTCTGTAAATGCGCTCATTGCTTTGTGAGTTTTCTCCATGGAAAATTTAAAGCCTCACTCTCTGCTGACAACTAAGCTTTCAGCCATCAAACAACACAGAACGACAAAACAGTAACTTTTCCTGGGCAAACCTCGTAAATAAGCTACTCAAGCACGTGATTTTATTCTATAACACTGAGCTTCCCTCTCTGGTTCAATATATAATTAGAACTTCATATATTCTGAACTGCCTCTGTCTATTTTGAATACCAAATGAACAGTAAATGCCTTTTTCTTTTTTTCTGGCTATAGTAGAAATCTGTTCTCGACACAGCTCTTCAAATCACAGTATTATCCTGGAAAGTCCCCAGAAAAATTTATAGTATGTCAGAATCTAGTCACAAAGATGTGGCTGCAGGTCACTTCACCATACCTGAGTTCCTGTTAGATTACCTAGCTGGGGCTCAGCAGCAGAATAGAGCCAGGGAGTTAAACTGAATTTGCAGAGCAATTTACGGGGAGTACGGGAAAGTTCATTAAGTGAACTGAGCTAACTGGATTGGCAGTGATTGAAAGAAACCTCTAATCCCACACAGCCACATTTGTAAATTTATTTCTGGAAAGCAAGGCATCTCAGAGACTTCAAATCTGGAAGAGTGCATTTACAAAATGAAACCATCACAATCCTGGTTACAACAGAACTAAGATGGATGTAATTGGATTTAGGAGACATTTTGGTTCACATGCACACACTGAGCTCCAAAGGAACACAGAGAGCTGCTCTCCCCTCACCCTCTCAGTATTAACTGTTCTTTAATACATTTTCATTGCAACCATGGGAATAATTCTAAACCAATTATAACTTTCACGTGAACATTCAAATGAATTTCTTATTGTAGTCCAACGGAGCTGAAAGTAACAAAGCATCTTATAAGCAGCCTTATTGTTTATCCAGTTCACAGGCTCATGATTTTAGTTTACCTTCTCTGTGCAACACTTGCCATTCCCCAGCAATCCAAGACTTCCTGGATGCATACAGGATAGTGTATCGTGTAACAACTGTTTCAGGACCATCAGGTGGCTTCCAGGAAACCAAAGCAGTATTATCCTCTATCAAAGTCACCTTCACTCCTACTGGAGGGCCAGATGGTGCTGTGAGAACAGTAACACAATGCTATTAGGCTAACTTAATTGACATGCAATTAAATTGCTCAGAAAGAAACTGATGTGCAGACCTAATGGCTACTGCTACATCCCAGATAAACAACATATAAACAACCAGATGCTGCTCCTCAAGAGAAACCCTCCTGTTAATTCTGATGTGATCTATAGCTCAGATTCTGTGAAAGCAAATTTAGTATTTTTCCTTCAACTGCAGAAGGAAACCGTTACTAACAGAAAACCCCACATCATCACCCTATGAACAGGTACATCCAAACACTGCAGTGCTGAGAACATGGAACTCCAGTTTTTGACTTTCACTGACCAAGCTGGCAGAACAGCAAACCAGCAGTGAGGGCAGTAGATGTGTAATATGTTACAGTTTCTGAAAGTCTGGCTTTTAAAATAGGTTTTCAGAATGCCTATGAACCAGTCATGCCTCTTCAATACATATTTTAAAGTTTTGATTCAAGTTATTTCCATTCAGCAGTTGCTAATTTTATATCAAAATCATTGCTGATTTTAGGTAAGTTTTGAAAAATAATTCCCCAGTTCCAAAAGCAGGGTTTTCCTGACAGCATTTTTCTGTCTCTCACCAAGAAGAGCAGTATCTGTATCTCAGAGGAAAGCATTTCTCTCTCCTACAGACAGCTTGAAATTAATAAGTAATTTTTCATGCCATTTGGTTTCCTGAGCTTTCTTTTTAGAGCTATGTGCTCCTCTGCTAGTGCCTTACCTTCGGGAAGGGTAGTATGGTAGACTACTGGACTCCAGGGGCTGGAGAGCTGGTCCACATGGAGCCGAACTGCAAATTCATACATGGTTTTTGGCTCAAGACCTTGAACTAACATGTGAGTCTCTGACCTGTACAGATGAAGGAATAAAATAAATTTAACTGCAGCAGTTGACTTCAAGGTCTCAAACTCAAATGGTTTCTCTTAGTCACTGTGAGTAGATGCACACTGTCCGTTCCACACAAGACAAAGCAGTGCAAGTCCAGACACATGGTCCATCTGCACTGTCTACCTGAAACTGTAATTGTACTAACCTGGAACTCTCTGGCAGATACTCTGTCTGCTGTCAGCTGACTTGAGATCGAGTTCTGATAAAAGCTGATGCACAAGCAAGTGCAAAAATATTACTGGCCAGAACACCAGTAAGCATCCCAAACTCAGCTCTTCCTGTGTTTGTCCATAGGACACTATGCTTCAAGCTGGAGTAACACTTGCACTACAACCAGCACCACAAGTTGAAAAGGCACATGATGCTGGCTCCATCAGCTATTCCTGGATCTGCTTCTCAGTTTACAGAACAGACAGTGTCTGTGTGCAACTTCCCCTTCCACTTATAGCTTCTATCACCTCATGTTTTGGGGATCTCTGTAGAATATAAATGATCCCTACACATCTTGTAGTCATATTTGGTAATCTATTAATTGTAAAAGTGATTATATTAACTGTAATATTGCAGTTTACTATCTGACCACAAAGTCAGTTGTAGACATTATGCTTTATTCTGACTCTGGGGGTGGGATACACCAGGGTGGTAATACCCAGTTGGAGATTAGATCTCAATTTAAAATGGTGTTACTCTGGAGATATTGCTTTATTAAGTCTCACTTAGTATTTTCATCTTTCCTACTGCAAAGGCAGTCACCAATATTTGCAATAGCCTCATCCTATCACAAAAAGCAGCATTCATTGCTATGCTCCATATTGCACACTAAGAATTTTTCATGGTGATTATACTGTGTCAAATCGTTAAGTCAGGAGTTATACAGCAGGGGATGTGCTTTTTGAAGAGAAAACCATCGACATTAGGATGGAAACTAACTTCTAGGACAGCGTTTTTCCTATTCAGAAGGCTTGAGTAAACCCATGTATTGAGGGAGCTACACGCAAATGGATTCCCTCAACAGCACCATGGCCCCCATCACAGGCAGTCACAATGGAGCAGTGTGTTCTGCGCCCACACCACCTGAGCAGAGATGAACACTAGGCCTAGGCAGAATTTGTTCCCTTTTCTGCCATTCTATGGCTCATGTGTTGCTTCTCTGAAGGAGCTCTAGTTCCTGCTCAGCTTTCTCCTGGCAGGGTGCCGCACGCTCAGAAACGTGGCATTCCCACAATAACATGCTCAAGCCCTCAAAACTCAGAAATTCTCATTTCCAGTCTTAAAATCAGACACTGGATGAAGTCACTTTGCCCAGACAAGCTACCTATAGTTATTCTCTTTTGTTTGGTTGAAAAAGAGCTTAAAACTAAATTCAACTTAGCTAACAGCCATTCGAGAGCTTGTCCAGGGATCCATCACAAGGATCACAGGTAGAGAATGGAGCTGTTCTATGAACACATCTTAAAGAACTCAAGAAACAGAACTAGCAGCAAAACACACAGTCCTCTAAGGGAGATATAAGTTGTTACAGTAAAAGGCAACTAAGAGAGGGCAGGAAGAGTAGAATCTGAGTGGAAAGGATGTGGAAATGGGAAACCAAGACTCATTAGCAGTGCTGCACTTACGTTTGAAGGTAGAGAACCAGAGAAGCATTCTGCAGCCCTACTGGGTTGCAGCGGATCGTGTAGTTAATGACTTGTGCAGAGGTAAAGGCAGGTTTTCCCCAGTGGAGGTAGATAGAAGATGAAGTGTTAGCTTTGGCATAGAGGTGGTGGGGAGGTGGCGGTGGTGGCACCATGCGATCACGGACAGCTGTTCAGAACAAAAAGAAGCATTAATTATGTATTGAACTGTATACAGATAGTGGTATGATTAAGAGACAGGCCTGAGCTCACAGGTTTAGATTCAGATCTGCCCCTACCCAGCATTATCTGGTATTCAGACCCAGGAATCTGGTTCAAGCTCCCAACCCATATCACATATTCTGTAGTCCCACTTGTTTAGTCAAGACCAAAGCCAAAACCATAAACAGAGACAAAGGAGAGAGATAAAACTCTCATAAGACACATGATATGTCACTGGTTAGATGATGCAGGCAATCTAGTAGGGGAGGAAAATGTTTGGTAGCTATCTTGTTTCCTCAGCTACAGTTCATGAACACAGGAGACTGTCTCAGTTGCAGGATGACTAGGATAGTACTTGTCACAGATACAATCTTTCTGGTTCTCTGTTTTACACTGAATTAATTGATTATTTATAAGTTAAAAACACAGAGCTGCTGGGACCTTGAAACAGCTCAGCTCCTAATAAATTCTTCATGCACCTGTAACACTTACAGACACATCCTGGAGTGCTGACTGTTTGGTCTGCCTGATAACCTTCTTCCATACTGTTATATGCCAGCAGCCTTACATGATACTTTCTTCTAGGATCTATACAAAGAGAAAAGAAATAATGAGACTCAAGTAAAAAATAAGGCTTTTCAGGCTTCAATAGGTAGTCAGGTAACTTGATTCTCCTGAAGTTTGATTCAAAACTTGTCTGCTACAGTCAGCAGCCTGATGAGCAGGCCGGATGCCCCGAAGCCTGTCTTTTCTCCAGCCCTGTGAATTTCCCTGAATCTTTTCCCAGAATCAGTCACTATTTCCCAGTCTTGCTTCTGATAGCCTGAAACAGAAGTTTGCAACGGAAATCAGTGGGATTAGGATAAATACCACGTTTCTATCTGTAACAAAATCACACCTTCACAGCTATAGAGTTAGATTTAATAGTAGGATTCAGCATATTGAAAGTACTTTCAATCTATGGTAAAGATTTGTCAAAATAAACAGCACGAGGCCCACAGAAACTAACATTTATTTCTGGATAAGCAGGCTGTAATGAAGCAGGGCAATCAAAGCAAAGGCAGGAAGACAGGACCCAGCAAAGAATGGGAAATGTTTTTGTTGCAGGTTCCAAGAGGAGATGTACTGTGAAACAACAGTGATTGTTAACAGTGCCTTTGACTAACAAGTTCCGCTTCTACGTGTTTTCTTGAAAGCTGGTTCTGGCATTCTTAGGAGGTCACTGTCCTAGCTTGAAGGGTGTCTCTATTTCCCCTTCTCTGGCCACATCTGTGGATGGCCATATTGCAGTTTGCTGCTTCCCTCCATTCTGTTAATGATACACTGGCCTTGATCCAAGTGAAAAATTACTACAGAGAAATGAGATCAAAAGGGGCCTTGAGCCTTCTGTAAGTGGGGCTGGCACAGGGGGTAGGAGTGCAAACCCCCGGGATGGCTGCACTGCTTCTCTGCACCATACTCCCTTGTGCTAGTATTTGCAACAAATCCCTCCTATACAATGATGATTTGCAAGGTATCTACTATAGGTATAGGTACCCTCCTATACAATGATGATTTGCATTTGCTATTAGTATGTACAAGCTCTTCTGGGCCCAGTTAAACTTCACCCCAGCACCAATGCAGGCATTAGGACATTCCTCTATTGTCATGAGCCTATTTCCTTCTATTAAGACTTTCAGAAGGTTTAGATATTATATAACTGTGCTGATCTTGTTTATTTTTCTTTCCTTGCCCTAAACCACCACAATATTATCCCTTCTCAAAGCAAGCTCTGCTCTTTCTTTCTCATTTTAGCTGAGATTTGACAAAGCCTCTCGCATGAAATAAACAGGAACACAAATCCCTGACACTTCTCACCACAAATAGGACTTTTGTTCACATCGGATCCTTGGCTCCCTCTGCAGTCTCTGCCTCAGCAATACAATCTCAGCAGGTCTTGAGCTGAGGTTTCCATAAGGACAGCACAGTAATTTCATAATAATGCATTTTATAAAATCTTTTCATATTCGTTTGAAATAGACAATATTTGTGTGCTGTAGTTACCGACAGCAGCTGTAAATGAACTATTCCTAAGCAGAGATTGCATTTCTATGTATGTTTATTTTTAAAAGACTGTTTTACAAAAATCTAAACATAGCTGTAAAAGAAAAGGGGCTTTTAAGTGCAGATTAGAGTATTTCTTCAATGTGTTTAACACTAGGGGTAGAATAGGCAAGAGGAGCCCATTCCCATTTTTCAAATAGACTTTAACTTCATGAGAAGACAATATAAATAACAAAATGTCCAAAAATTTGTGATTTTGAACTAGAGTAAAATTCTCATTTGCTTTGAAGTTCTTTTTTTCACTTCACACTTTCACTTTAACAACAGGTGACATCAGTTGTTCCCAGCCAACAAACTACAGAGAATAGGAGATGGACACAAACACACAAAATAACCTTAAGCATGTGATAAAAGAAAATATGGAATTTTAATACTGAAAAATCAGAAAAACAGTAAGTAAATGATATGTAAACCACTGCAATCTCTTAAAAATTTGTAAAATCAAAAGACATATGAAGGGAAGGAAACACTGAGCCCAAGCAGAAAGATAACTCACTTTGAAAGTACTAAGTGGTTTGAACTGAATACACTAAACTCAAGTTACGGGGACTTGTTGAGACAAATTACAGCATGTATCTCAGCAAAGCAGAAATACACATCTTCCCGGGCTTCCTAACCTGTGCTAGGAGTGCAGCCATGTAAAGTGCAACTGAAGTACTCAAAAACAAAGCAAAGATTTTAAAAAGAGGTCATCAAGACATCTTTAAGATCCCATTAGGATTCCACTTTAGAAGTTGCTTTAGTAATCGATTAGTGATTTAGTAATCGATTCTCCCATCCATTCTCAGAAAAAATGGGAATTTGGGTACTATTTAGCAGACTCTTGACCAGATTCCACCTTCCAGGTGGCACCCAGCCAGCCAAGTGTCACCGTCGACCTTTCCAAGTGCCTGCAGAAGAGACCCCCGCTGCATTTCCGCAGGGCCCAGGATGACAGACCCCACAATTCATCATCCTGCCGAGCACCTTCAAAAACTCTCTGCCCTTTGAAAGTGGTCACCCAGAACTGATCATCTTCACTGTGAAATGAAGAATAGCTGAGGTCTAGTGCCCCGCTGGGCTGAATGAGGTGCCTGTGAGGTCTGTTTATCCTCATTGCTGCCTTTTTTTTTTTCAAACTGAATTCCTCATTAACACTTCACTGGGAGGAGAGGAACGATGGGATGTGGAAGGAAGGTAAAAACGTCACTCCCACCACAAAAATTCAAATGTCTTGGAGAAAAGCATGTTTTTTAAATCTTGTTAAGTGTCTTTTATGCTCTACATGTAGGAAAAGTACAATGTTGAATACCATTCATCTTACTTTTGTGTACTGCAAGAAGTTTCAAAAAGAACTATCATTACATGAAGAACCTGTTTAAAAGAATTAAGTCTCTCAACTAGTCTCTACCACATAAAACTCAAGGTTCTTACCACTTCAAGACATTGTGGTTCACTTGGTAGCAAGACTAGTTCAATCCAAAAGAAATGACAGAATTTTTAAGCTGTCACATATTACTGCTTTAACGGCTGAAAAACCATCTGCTGGTATCTGTAATTGCAACAGCGACTGAGAAGGGCTGCATTATGTGCTGGCCTAGAAAAGCCTAAATGTCACAGTAATGTAAAAAGGACAACATAAAAGAATTTTAAAGGCAGTGTACTGAGCAGCAGAAGAATTTGATGTAAAACTTGCTTCTCAGATTACAGGTATAATATTAGTGAAGACCAGTGCAAAGTACCTGCTTGAGAGGCTGTTCCATTTTGATCACAGCTCCACCACATGCAAAACAAGACAGCCAATAGCCAAAGGTCTACCTCCAGTTCCAACAGATACTTGTACACTATTTGTTTTATGAAATAGTGGAAAATACATTTTTGTCTGAATTAGCCTCTGTTTAGAATATTTTTAACTATTGTTAGTTTCATTTAAAGGCTTTTGAGATGGTTTACTCCTCAACGGCAATCACAATGCAAACTCAGCATAAACACTTTGATCTAGCAGTTCATCAGCTGTATCGAAGTCAGACATACTCTGAGAAAACAAACTTCAGAAGCTTTCTTATCTTTAACCAGCATAGGTGTCCTGAATAGTTTACACATAAATCACTGATAAAAGATTGGGCATAGCATGGCCACCTGGGGGGCCGACAGTCTCAAATTTAGCGTATGCCATCCATGCACATTACACAGCAACAGGAGGCTGAGGAGGCTCAGAACACAGGGAAGCAGATATTGAGGCCATCAGTCATGCTCATAACACACCCAGGAGTAACACATCTTCCCACAGAAGATCACTTCTATTCAGAAACAAACTATGTGCAGTCCTTTCATCACATCCGATTTTGACTCACCCATCCAACACATAAATTTGGCTTAAGTAAAAAAACCTCACAGCAACATTTCACCCCTGCATTTCCAAAACTTCTCTGAACAGCTGGTAACACTGAGTCATTTCAACTAATTCTCTTGCAATTGCCAGCAGTTGTGTAGTGATTGAAGGCTTGTTCCCAGGCCTAAGGTGAACAGGAAGAATTCTGTAGCCTGTTTACCAACTGGCTGAATTTTTTAAACTTAATTTCTTTCTGTTGAACGTGGTTTGTTTTGTTTGGGGGTTTTTTAGTGCTGCTGGCATTGGGCTGTTATAAAATAAAGTGTCACAGCACCTACAGCTTTTAAAAGGCATTTTTATTGTTATTACTTAAATCAGCTGGTGGAAAGGATGCAAAAACTACAGTGTACAAATCAAGAGGCTGGCACTGACACTGATATAAACGTGCTAGAGCTAATTCATCAGTTCTATTACACGAGTGCCTCTGGAGCACACAGAGGCTGTACCAAAAGACATTGTAGCTGGGTGTGATAAGCTGGGAGAGCTTCACGCAGGACAATGCAGCTACCTCATGCACCCTTTTTATATAACCCAAACCTCTCAGGATTAAACACACATAAATAATAGTTCAACCAGAGGCACAAATTTCACCTCTGTTAATAACACTCCTATAGAATAAGAGCAGGAAAAAGCTAAATAACCTTTATATTGATTCATTTCAAATTATCAAAATAGATACTGTCCCAAAAATCACCGGTTTACAATTTATGTAGGAACAGCCTCATTTTCCTATGGCAGTTTTTGTAGGTGGGTCACTGCTCCCTGGTGATACTCCTCTGGAATCCCATATCCTGTCATTCACTCTCCCATGAAAATCCGCAGTGAGCCCTACAGATTCAACCCACGTGGGTCTTTCAGCAGCAGGACACACGAGGGAGCCTTCTCTTTTGCAAGTCTATGAATAGGTTCTACACCTTATAGTAGAACTATGGCAAAGCTAAATACTGCACATATAAGCAAAAAAAATAAGTTGAACTATCATTTAAAACACGGACTGTAACTTGGAAAAAACATTAAGCATTACATGAGCTGAAGTTTGGCAAGAATTCAGATGACAATGATTTACTCGTGTATTGTACTGTCGTACTGCATCCCTGAAGTATAATCTTAGAGATTATGTTCAGCTTCTCAGACAGCAGATAGGAAGCTTGTGGCAGTTACTAATGTTAATGCTAAAAAACCCAGCTTCTTCAAGAAAGATCCTACAGTGCACTCAGATGTTCCAACCCTGCTTTGTGACAAGTAATTTGATTTCGCAGCATGAAGGAAGAACCACAGCTGCTCATCTGTCTGGATACAAGAAACTGAGAGAAACTGCAAAAATATGATGAAGAATTGAGACTTGATTTATTAGCAGTTGTGTTGCTCGACAGTTCACTGAAGCATCCATGTTTTATTGCACCAGCTCAAAGTTATGCAGTGTTTTTTACTATTGCCATCAGCCTTGCCTCCATGTACATCTTCCATTTCTCTTTCAGTAGGGGAGAAGTTGATACTACAAAGCAGCTGTCAGTCAGAAATGCTAACATTCAGATTTCCTATTTTCTTTTCCAAAATTTAAGATTTTAATATGTTTATATTATGTATATTTACTAGTTAAATGTGGATTAAACACACAGAGCCCAGTCTTCAAAGCTTAGGGAAATACAAATGGTCTAGTAAATACAGACACAATGGTAGGCAAAAGCAACTACAGAGTTGGTACCTTCTCATGCCAGAACTAGCTTTAGTGTATGTTGGTGTATTACATGGAATTCCATTGAGTTACTGTCTCAACTCAGTTCTTCTAAAACACGGAGACAAATACAGAAAAACATCTAAAACAATCCGGCATCGTTCCACAATAGAATAAATGGTGCTTGACCCTTATTGGCCTTTGAAATATATCTACTGAAAAGCAGGTTTTTCTGGGATGACTGCTGTAGCAGCTACCGTTATTTGGAGGAAGGGGGGTTGGGGGTGGGAGTTCTCTGTTTTGAAGACATTTCCCTAGTGATAAAGGTGACATGGGGAGAGGAAGGAACATCTCTCCAACAAACATGGGTTAGTTCCATCTGGTAGAGTTATACCTCATTACTGCCAGATGGTGTCCTCATGCACCTCCAATGAACACAGCTGGAAAAACTAGAGGCATCAAAGATTAAATGCCTGTATTAGCAGTTAAAACAACTAAAAACAAAAATGTGCTTCTAATCACTTTGCAGCTGGTGAAGTACTTTTTAATGCAACTGCCTCATTCTTAAATTACCAGGATTCTACAGACTGAACTTTTAGGAAAAGTTACTAAGAACAATCAAGTCACTTCCATATTCACTATGGAACAAAAATTCCTTTCTCAATACATTCTATGACACAATTAAAACCCTCTAAGCTTAAAGCAGCACGATACTAACAATGACAAATCCTAATCCATACATAATTCCATCCTCCCTTCCCAAAAAAACCCCAACATAGAAATGCAAATGTCCTGATTACATTTTAACACGATCTTCAAATCAGTGTTCTGCAAAAGATCAAACTGTTTATCCCATTCAGATTTTGATAATTTGTCTGCTTATGATTCTTCCATTCCAAGTAAATTTATAGCATTAAAGGTAAGTACAAAACCTGTAAGAGCAGGTTCCACGAAACACTACCCACAAGATGCGCTCTGGGTAACTCTCCATTCAGCTGAAGCTTATACAGAATACAAACTGAAGAGCCCTGAATCAAGAGTGTCGCAGAGCCATGTTTGCCGATGTCAACACAGCCAAAATTCTGGCTTTCTGGCAAATGCTTCATAGAAAGCATCTCTTACAGGCTACCTAGCCAAGGTTACATGAGAGTGTAATATTGCAACCCCTGAAAGCCCTGTCATTGTTTCCTTCAGCTGCTGCATGTTTGTGAAGCTGCGAAGGCCTTGAAAGGAGCCAGAGCAGAGCCAACAGGTCAGGGCTAGATAAAATTAAGAAAGAATCCGAGGTCAGACCATGAAAGAACTTTTTTTCCCCCCACCACCCCTCCAGAACAGCAAGTCCACCTCCAGCAGCCTTTCATTCAGTCCTGGTAAGAAGAGACATACTCCACAATCTGGATTTCAGACTTCTTAAGTCCTCTCTGGGGAGAGGAAAAGATAATTAAGCCCAAAGAAAATGGACATTTTACTATCATTTACTGTTGACTCATTAAGTCTGGATACTGAACACACTTTCATACCTGTTCTGAACAAACCCATTTGCAGTACTTTAAAAGGAAAATATCAATAGACATAAAAGTATTGGGAGCTTTGTTCTTGTTTCTAGAAGAATTAGGATTGCACAGAATTTCTAGGAAAAAAAAGACAAGTTCTGTGGTTTGATGTTCTAAGTGATGTTCAGCAACTAGAGACCTTGAATTCGTTTCTTAAGCTATATCCAGAATAGAGATTCTAACTGTTGGGGAAGAGGGTTAAAAAAATTACTTCAGTTATATACAACATTTTAAATAATACTTTTTTCCTTTCCATTAAAGGTATCAAACCCACACTACACTCAGAAGGTTGAAAAAATGGTTGTTCTAAGGCCAAAACTTCTGTGGCCAAATGTCCATTTTTAATTGAATCTTTTGTGCCGCTGGATTTTGTGTGTAACCTACAGGTCCATTGTTGGGTCGTGGTCTGGCTGGAGAGCCCATTGGTGTGGTTTGCCAGGGTGACTGTGCTGCCCCCAAGCCTGTCCCTCCAACACAATAAACTCCAGATAATTATTCAAAGAAGAGGCCAGCAGCATGGGCTGCTCTGACATCGGGTCATGGCCTTTGACATCGAATCTGGGGCTAGCCAAAGTCTGCTCCAAGCAACAGAGGTCCAAGGGAATTATTAAGGGGGAAGGGTGGGAAAGGAAGAGCACCGAGAAATACTATCCTTAAAAATGTACTTTTGAAGCAAAGTAATGTAAATACAGCAGAAACTTATTAGGAAAATAAGCAAATACATTTCAAATATACTAGACAAAAGAGATAGAGAGAAGCGCATCACGCCAAGCAGTAACATAAAGCTGGGAAGCAGAAAGATTATGCAGATTCAGGTCTGTTCCTCTCAAAAGCACGTATCCCCTCTCAGATTTTCAGTACTGGATTTTATTTCTCTTTTCTGAAAAATGCCCTTTTACCTTGCTCAAGGACATACGATTAAGCAAATAAACACAGTTTAGCAGTCCTGTTCTGGTTTTTTTAAATCTTGGCAAGGCTTTGGGTATGTAATTTCTAAGCATTATTAATAGCTTCAGATAATAATATTATTTCTTATTTAAAGGAGTAGGAATTTCAACTGATCACACATTTTAAGTAACAGCTTGCTAATATCAAGCTAAAATAGTTTGAGAGGTTACAAATCACCAACATTTTACATCTCATGGTTTCTTTTTCCATTTAAAGGTAATGTTAAACAGTTAGATGGAACAAAGACTGCCTGTGAAACTCATGTTTTTCTTTGCAAACCAAATAACTGAAGTAGAAACTAACCAATTTGTTCTTTGTACAACATTGTAAAAGTTTATTTTGGTAGAAACTAGAACATACAGCGTATGTGAATTGATCCAGCTAAACGGTCTGGCTTTCCATGGCTTTGGATGGCTCTCGCTTATTTGTCTAAATCTGAAAAGGGTCTGTATCCCTTTTGTAGCTTTGCGCTATCCCCTTAGAGGGCCCCAGGACAAACAACACATCACACCCCCTTGCAGTAAAAACATCACCTCTCCTACTGCCCACCATCAGCAACAGCAGCTTTATACAAAAAGAAGTGCGGGGGGAGGGCTAGCGGGGCAGGATGAATTCCCAGCATACAGCGTTTTGGCCTTTCGGAGGCTACAGAAACAAGGGAACTCTCTAAATGTCTCTAATCTTTTTCAAAGAAGTGAAGCAAACCTCAAGGATTTTACACTGCTCGATTTCCTTATGGGAGTAGAACATTACCACTATGCCTGCAATGTTTTCAATCAGTCCCTATGTTTCTCTGGCGCTTTAGAGAACTGTTAAAGTGCACAAGCAAAAAGCTCTCTTCCAATATTATTCCAACAACACACTCTCAAACTAGCAGACACCCTTATGTTAACTAGCCTGGCTCGCCGTTTTCAAAGTGAGCCCTCAAAAGCTAACTTGAAAGCAATACCAGAGGCCTGGACAAACACCTAATTTTGATCTTTTGTGCTCGTCTTTTCTTCTAAGAGACCTTTTCTTTTGTTGCTGCCCAGCAGAAAGCACACAGCTCGTTGGTCCTGCTTTGAAAGATGAGAGCACTGCCCCTCAGTCTACCCCTCAGAGCACAATCACTTTAATGGAATTATGTAGAGAGGCCATCTCTGAAAGAAGAAAGGGAGGGCGGGGGCGAGGGGAAGAGTGTCCGAAGGAGCCAGCAGAGCCTTAATTACCCCCAGTTACTAACACAGATACGTCCACTGAGAATTCACCCAGTGGTCCAAATAGGATGTGCCACCCCATACAACAGGTTCCCTTACACACAGCAACTGAGCCCTGCAGGACTGAAAACAGTGAGTCAAACATTACAGTAGAGGGTCAGTGGGAAGGCAAAAGAACAAAAGAAAGGCCCACAAAATGCTGCTACAAGCAAGCCTCAAAACAGGAGTGTGCTGTAAAAGGTTCTTTTGCGTAAGACGGAAGAGACTGAAAAGATGATCTCCCCAGGGAAGACCAACATTTCTGGGTTGCAGATGGGAAGGAAGTTTAAACAATTTGCCTGACCTTCATGGTAAGAAGAATGCTTCCAGAAAATGCAACAAGCACTCCACCAAGTTTGGACTAACATCTGTTTAGGTACCAAGCTCTATCACATGTATGCTTTGACTGCCTGACATCCAGCATCGTCTTACAAACAACACATTTTTACACAACGACAAAGGCAATCTGTTCACAGGGACCAAACTTCCCCCTGAAGCTATGAAATAAATTTTCTTTCAGAACCAACATTTTCTGCTGGTCTGTCATGGACACCCCGTGCCATTTTGACCCTTTTGTGCAGCAAAATGAAAACACTATCTATCATTACTTGCACCACAGTGACTTTCTAGGAGGTGCACAGTTTCATTGCAAAAACATCTGTGGACTGGTGACTCTTCTCAGATCTCAGGCTTTAGGCATTGTACTGTTGCAAGCATGACTGCAAGATGCCAAAGTTTCAGATAGGGCAACTAGCAATCAATCCGGCTCTCTCCTCCTTGAAAGGGCAACAAGGAACTGCACTAACACATGCAAATTGCTAAATGTAACACAAGTCAGTCACGACAGGAAAACAAATACAATATATGCAAGTAGAAACCACAGCTATATTTTTCTTAAGGCAAATATTGGCTGCATGGCCTATATCCAGCTGCATCTATAATCAGGGCCCAAACTTCAGTGGGACATTCTGTTATTGCAGGCTTCAAGGGCCATGTGTGCTCTCTTTTGTTTGGCAGACACGAGGTTGTGGTGGTGCACCTAGCAGGCATATAGGCACCTAATCTACACTGTGTCCATGGGTCTGCAGTATGCAGTTGTGTGAGCACTGAACTATTACTATATGAACACTCTGCAGATGTAAATAAAGGAACTGCTTAATGAAGGTCAAAATTTGGCACTCGTTTGTTGAATACAGGGTGGAAGGGCAAGTTAACCTAGAAGACTGACAAGTTTTATAGGGAATTTGCTAAAGCAACACATTTGTCATAGACTGACAGTCTGATACACATTTACAGCTTCTAATACGACAACTCGCATACTTCAAACACTTCGTACTTTTTTAATGCATCTGGATTTAACTTCTTACATCTGGAAGTTAAATCCAGATGCATTAAAGAAGCTTAAAAATAAAAGGTTGGCATCAAGCTCCCTTTGTACACTACTTCTAATGCAAAGTAGTCACTGAGAACTCAGCATATAATTCTAAACATTTTCCAGTTACACGGGTTAGTAAACCAGGAAGCAGGGAAGGCAGCTAATAGCACTTGTAAAGAGTTCAACTCAAATGCCTTAGCTCAGCTGGCAATTTCACCTGCAGTGTTGGTGGCATGAGGACCCAGGTCTCAGTTTCCTCAGCCATGAAATACACTGTAATATTTCTCTCTCCATACATGAACATGTCTGTGACTTTTCCCTCTCTGCCTTGTTAGATGCCTCATTCTCTACAGCCTGTCTGGTTGCATATCTTTAACATTTAGCAAGTGTATTCATTTTAATTACATTTAGATTATGCTGAAGTACCTCCCTAGTGGTTTGGCACAGCAGTGTTATTTTTAGCCTTTACGTTTTCATACAGCACATCCTGGACTTCTAAAACATGTCCTGAAGAAAATTTCCATTTGTAATGATAATAAAAGCATCCAGGACCCTACAATGTCCTTAGCTCTAATATGCACTGCTGTTATATTCAGTGGCATACTGGTACGAGCTATTCATAATGAGTTTTGTGGTAGGAATTTGCATACAAAAGCTCATTAAAAGAATGGAGTGACAGCTTGTCAGCAGGTAATGAAGCCAAATATACTCCTCTTATATTCCTTCTTGAATGCTCCCAGTGAGATTACATTTGGTACAAATACCCACCAGGAAGGCCAGGAGAACTTGCTGCTCTGCAAAAGCTACACTAACTTTTCACCTCCACACTGATTCCACCTAAAGCCATATTCCAACGGCATCTTGTGTTCTTTCCAGGTCAGGAGTCTGCTCTTCTAAGATAACTCACCAGAGATTAGTCAGTCTGTACCAATGGCAGCAGCTGTGCAAGTTAATGTTGTTGCTTTTAGTTAAATAGATGCTAATGGTTTATTTGAAGACAATTTAATTAAGACCAAATTTCTGGAACAGTATCCTTGAAAGCACCATAGACAGATCTCACAGGTGGTGTAAAAGGGGTCAACATGTGCAATCTGAATTTGGACCTAATCTCAGGAGCTCAAATCCTTTACTCAGAGTAATCTCTGAATTGTGTTCTGAGTACTAATACCCTCCCACAAAAATGTTCTTTAATGTCCATACTAAGAAGCATCTGAACAAGAGTAGCCTAAAAGATCCTAGGCTTCCTGAAACATCTGAAAATCTTTTGCTCTTGTGGCTGACAACACGGTACCTACTATTTCTTTTATACTTTGTGGTGTTTTGTAAAGACAAAAGAGTGTTTTTCCCCCACTTGGAAAAAGATTACAACATGTTTTTAACGTAAATGCTACTTACAACAGATAAATAATAACTGTAGTTTAAAGGATGCTCAGAATAGCAATAACAACATGGAAAAGGACATTACAACTTTGCAGAATCCAGAATAGAATTTCACAGGTTGTGCCCCTTTTTCCAAGAATGCTTTTTATGTGTGTAAAGTATTTTCCATAATTATATACATGGGAATTTGCTCTGGCTTAAATTTTTCCTTCAAATTCTTCTTCTTTAACTTTTTTCTAGAAATAAAATCACTTCTCATGGGAAGCAATGCTGCTGTTGCCAGAATGTTTGACCACAGACCAGTTGTAATTTAAATCTGTCACCATACCTGCAGTTATTTTTAATCAGTTTTGTGAAGAACATGCATTGAATCAAACATTGTATTAACAAACCAAAAGGTACAGAGTAAAGACTAGGAGACTACTCAAAAGCAAGGTCATTTTTGTTATCTTTCCTAATGCATTCAAGATTTAAATCCAAACTCTATTACTATCTTGATTGAAAAAGGGAGAACAAAATTATGTTGAGGTAATTCCTCTGCATATGAAGTTTATACAACACTTAGAAAATGGAAAGCAATCTGACTGATTGATTACTTAAGTAAAATAAACACACAGCTACTTAACTGTTAGCTAGCTATCCTCGTTTGTACAATTAAAAGGGTTTCCCATCATTAATTCAGTTTTACAAATGCTAAGTTGAGCCTGCAGTTTGATGAGCACTCTAAACCAGCATTAGCCACCACTGCTGCTGAAGGAAACCAGCCTGCTTCCCCTCACCCTTCAGCCACTCAACTCCTGCCACTACCTTCAGTCGCCAAGTTATTTTTCATTCAGGCCAACTTCCCACCCTGTCCCCGTGCAAGTGCACAAGTGTTAATGCAAGCACAGAGAGGAGCAGCACAAGTCAGCACAAACAGGTACACAAGCAATGTGGTGCAGTTTCTTCCAAAAGTGCCAGCTTTTGCTACTTCACTGTGCTCCAAGCTGCACTTTGATGAACTCTGACAACTAAGCGACATCCCAAGAGCCAGCGACTGGCAGAATCACGTCGCTGTTCCCAGTTGTGGCCAGCTGGTTAGGACACAGCATAACCACCATGAGTCTTTCATCTTAAGCAGCCTGGTGAAATCGTGACCCTCAAACCTACCCACACGAAACCTCCAATGATAGAATAGCCATGTTATGAATTTATTAATAAAAGCAGTTTCCCTCCAGGGGGAGCTGTTATCTAATAGTCCGAGTGCAAAGCTGGAAGTCTGGAAATCTACAGCTCAGTTCTGTGGCTGACTTCAGGGATATCGTATCGCTCTGAGTTTAAACCACTAGTACCCAAGGAACTCCACTGAAAACGGCCCTTGTCCTCCTTGTGTTTCAGGCTCCCAGTCTGTAAGATGGGACAGTGAACACTCGACCTCCTGTGAAACTCACTGGAATGGCTACAAAGTGCTGGAAGAACACAGCATGTGTTATTCACAGAAATAACAAAGAAAAGTGGAAATATAAATAACTGCCTAAAGTGGGGTTTTGTCACATTGCTCTCGAGGCAGCCTGCTTCAGCTGCCTTGCACAGGGGCACAAGGGATAACACGGGCTCTGGGCTCCCACTGGGAGCTTTCCCCCTGGCTTCAACAAGGGGGAAGACAACCCTTCAGAGGTGGATCTTCCACCAGGGAGGCTCAAGCAATAGAGGGAGGTGGAAGCACTGCTGGGCCAGCCGGAGTACCCTGGACTCGTGCCTGCACTCCGAGTCATGGCAAGAAATTCACTTTTCTGTCCTACAACTTGACTGTGCCTTGGTGCTTTTCTTCAGGTATTTTACTGGGTTGACTGGAAGCATGATCTGGCTGTCATTTCTGAAGGAGAGGGATGATTATCACTGCATGTATGACAGGGCTCTTAGAATGATAGCCCATGCATACCTGTCTTCTCTGCTTGGATATTATACAAAGCCTTAATGGATCCAAGCCACCCCTGAGCAAAGTTTTCCAGCACAAATAACTGGTAAGAAATGCTACAGCTACGTGTTTTCTGATTGTCGCTGAGCCATCAAGGACTGATGGAAAACTAATAGAAATTAGATAAAGGCAAGTGAGAAGCAGGAAGAAGGCAGCTGAAAGACGTGGCTAGTGAAAAAAGGCTAGGTTAGGCCAACATTAACAATTATCATGAAAATAAAGATTAATACAAAGGACTAATATATAGAAAGAGGTATGCTCCTGATGGAGAAGTGCTGGACTACACTAGGAGGATCAGGAAGCCCAAAGATATCCCATTTTCCTCGCAACAGTTTCTATATACACATGCAAACATAGACACACAGATACAGAGCTAGGCAACACGCTGTGACTTCCTGCGTCTTAAATATGCAAAAGAGAAAGTGGGGAATTGATGGGTAAATGGAAACAAGGCGCAGTAGTGCAACACCTACCCATCTGCTTCTCTTCCCCTATGTACATCGTCCTTGCCTATGCCTTCTAAACATCTCCAGTTCAGCTGCCTTCAGTAAAAGCCCTGGGAGCATCTGACATACAGACCCCATTTTCAAGATGTATTTGCATACAATATTTTATGTCCCCTCCTTTGTCTGAATATACAAATGTGTCAGTTGTACAAAGAGCCACAGCATGCACAACTGGATGCACAAAAGAGACAGAAAACTCAAGTCTTTAATTGATCTACTGAACAGGATCAAGAATTGTACTTCTCTGTCCCAGCTTCTGCAAACATGTGCAGTAACAAATACTTTTGTTTTATAATGATAATCGGTTTGAGCCAGGGTACAATATTCACTGAAAGTGAGCGTAAAAGCTGAAATACGCTTTTTGTGCAAAACCTATTTCTCCTAAACCTTTTTTCCCAGATGAAAAATAAAAAAATGAAAGGTTTGTAAAAGAAGTTGCACAGTAAGAGCTGCTTTTTCCAACCCAAGATTGTTTCCCCCACACACACTTCCCACAGACCCTCCCTTCGTTCGCCACAAAAGTGTGACTCCAGGCAGCCTGAAGAAAGCAAACAATGGCTTTTCCACAATTGCATCTTTTCCCAAAATAGAAAAATCCTTCTGTTAGCAATAATGCCTTCATGGCAAATATATAACCAAGGTGTTACTCAAGGCAGGCACACTACCAGCAAACATATTAGCTTAGCTTTGAAAGTGCCTTTACTTATCACTAACACGGAATTTGCAGAGAGTCCCTACTATTACCTTTCTCATGCAACTATCACAAGTGGTAACATGACCCAAAAGAAGTTAATGAAAAAAGCTCAGGAGAAATTAAGTTTTTGATCACAACATCTGGCTTGTTGTTTAACAAAGGAAGAAAATAAAATAATAGGAAGGGAAAAAAAGAAGAAAGAAAAACAACACGGGAAAAAATGAAGAAATGTAACTAGCCCTGTACAGCAAATGTTTTCTTCTGTCCACTCTGAGGTCTCTTTCATGTGCTAATGGTGGCATTTTTTTAAACTCTTCCCCTTTGACTTACTCAGACCTTTAAGGACCTCACACATCTAATGGTTCCTCACATTCACCAAGAACAATCAAGAGAGGTCTGGGGGGTTGACATGCAGTATGATTAATGGACAATGTTGATTTAATTTCCTATAACAGGAGTTTTCTCTAAGCTTTCTCCAAGGAGCAGTTTCTTTGCAATCCAGGACTTAAGTATTTTACTAATGAAGACCAATAAATAGCAAATTAAATAATGCTGTTTCCCAGAGACAAATCCTCTCATTTCAAGAAAAAAAAGGTAACAAAACAAAGCATGGCCCAACCACCATATTTAAAGGCCTGTTTAAATCTAAAAAAGGCTGTATAG
>NW_009933809.1:35038-48651 GCF_000696875.1 Nestor notabilis | reverse complement strand
AGGAATGTAGATAGCTGTTGGGGGTTTCGCTTTGGAATGGGCTTTTTTTTTTGGTGGGTTTTTCTTGGGTTGTTTTTTTTGGGGGGAGTGGGGTTTTTTGTTCAGTTTATTTTCTTTTATTTAAGAAAACTGAGTAATGATCTGGTCATTCCTGCCACTGCTAACTGCTTGCTCTTTTTTCCTTTTAAACAGGGGTACACTCCTAATTTCCACTTCCAATAAATTACTCTTTATCTATTGGTCACATTTGTATTACAGCTACTAAAGTGCATACTATTACATATTCATTGTAATACTTAGAAACATTTCAAAAGCAACTTTGAGGGGTTTTATTTAAAATAATTTACAACTTTTTCAATGTAAGGAACGATCAATATGTCCTTTTCATGAAGCGAATTCTAACCTTCAGCTCCAGCAAACAAACAATGAAACACTCTTTGCATACATCCTAACTGTTACTCAATCAACATGACACAATTTCCCAACTGAATTCCCACACAGCTTTAGCTTTAACTGGTGGAATTCCTACCCCAAGAACACAGAGCAGCAGAGAGCATTTCCTGAAAGATTCTTATCATTTTCCCACCACTGAAAATTTTACCTTTAAATACTTTCAAGACGACACATTTTGCTTGACTGCCAGAGTGCAAAAAGTCTCCCCCTCCTATTTCCAAGGCTTTGCAGCACCCTTGATTCCAGTTCTTCAAGTTACGACACAATTAGTCTTATGTCCCAAGAGGAAACAACTGCATCCAGCTCAGTTGTGGGGACCGCTGATAAGGAGACAGAAAGTCTCTCAAAACTAGGCAACAACCCCCTGTGCTACTGGAGTGGGCCCACGGAACATAATCTCTCCTGTTGCCTCAGTAAAGCCTGTATCTTTACATTTTACCTTTAAAATAGCAACAAGGCATTGTCCCATGAAATAATGAAACTTCCCTCATCCTGACAGCTCCCCCTATCTCTTTAGAGTCAGGCTTAACTGGTCTTAGCACTCTATTTTGTCAGTTGAGGTACAGTACATTCAATCTTTACTCTGCTCTTGGGTATCTCCTCCCTCACCATGTCTATCCCCTTTAAAGACCCACTAGCTTGGGAAATTAAAATGAATTACTGCATAAATCAAGGCATGTTTGAATGAGGATCTCAGGACTATTTTCTCAGATAAATGGGCTCAAACTGAAACAGTTCAGAGAGCTTGCTCATCAAGAAGGTTACATAAAAATATATTAGGCAATCCTTTCAACACACAATCTACCTGTTCCTGAAAGATCCTGACTGTCTACGAGAGCAAGAATACATCTTTCTGGACCAAGATTAAGTGCTTAGCATGTAAGCAAATTAGTAATTTTCCATGAGTTTTAGAGCCACTTCATGACTCTGCAGTTAATTCAAAGAAAGCCTAGATTCCTCTGTGCCTGTCATATATAACATTTTAATAAACATGAAAACCAGTTATGCTGCTAATGCAGATGTTACAGATTTCAGTATTCTAGTGCCTACAGAAGTTGATTACTGGCTAAATCAGTAACCTACTGAGAGGCTTGATGGTGAAATTTAAAGCTGACAAATACATTTAACATTAATTAAAGCTCTCCATTACAAATGAACTGTATAAAAAAACCATTTCCTTTCAAAAACTAAAACACGGCCAGAAGTAACCGTGATGTGATTTAAAAAAATATATATATTTGGTAAGTCCAATTTCCTTAACAGAGGCAAACTTAAATGCTGTCAGAAAGAACACCTGCCAAAGTAATCCTTTGGGGTTTTTTAGAACAAAAGTTTAATTATGACACAAAACTGCAACACTACACAGTGCAAGAGAAATAATGGCAGAACTACACAGGAAGGCACTGCATTTTTAGAGATGTAGCACTTGAACTGCATAATAAGTATGTGGCATTAACAGCTGATAGTTAACTGGCCTCTCCTCAGCAAATCTGCTCAGAACAAGCTGATACTTATCTAGGATTCACACTCAGTCGTGTGTAAGAGTGCTTAAATAAAACTGAGCCAAAGACACAGTTGTTGCAATGGATGCCATGCCAATGTGTTCCAACAAAGGGCTGCAGAGTTGAACACAAGCTTCAGTTTCGCTCGGTAAGAATTCAATTTACAATCTGAGCAAATCAATTTTTCAGCTGAACAGAGCAATGTAGTATTTTTCTTCCATAAGGGAGAAATGAACCAAGTGGGTGAGTCTGTCAATCAGTTTGTCTGGTCACCTCATGCCAGCCTATTCGCACTGTGCAACCTCCTGATATTCCCCACTGGCTTGTCCTGGTGCATGTTAAGCTGCACATGGACCCAACAAGTACCTAATCAGAAACAGTGCACAAGGCAGAGGTTTGATTCTTCCCTTGCCTGTGCCACACAACCAAGCTCTTGCACAAGCAAGAACAGTAAATCTGAACCTAAAAGAAGCTCTCTGCTACAAATACATCTAGAAAAGTTACTAGCACTGACATACATTTGAAACAAAACATGGTGTGGCATTTTGTAAATTACAACAACAGAACAAAACCCAGTTTGATCTCTATTTACACTTAGAGCCTTTACAACGCAACACGGTTTCTTACATAAAAGAGGTACCAGCTTGTTAAAGCTGGGGTTTTGATGGTAAAAAAAAACAAACCCAAAACAAGGTAATAAATACCCCTCCCTTCTCTCTTTTAATCTACTAGGGTTCCTCCATCTCCCCTTTTAAACCCTGAAAGAAAGAAACCAAGGGAAAAAAATGATATGCAGATATGCCACATCTGCAGTTGGCAGACAGGCTCATTTAGAGTGGTGACAGGTCTGCCTTTCATGACTAGAAAGCAAGGAATGTGTGTCTCTTGTTTATTGACATGTACTAGAAGCGCACTATCATACTAGGACTAGGCAAGAGCTCGGGTCTGTTAAGTACAAAGATACATAAACAGCCATGTCAGCAAAAGAGAAAGGGGTCACAGTTAGCTGAGGAAGAGGTTGCTTTTAAACGTGCCTAGTCTACTTCTAGGGCTTTTGGGTTTATTACTGTACAATATGGCAATATGTATTTTTCAATTCCTCCTCCATTCTCTCAGCAAATCCCTTATGTTTTAGCTAATAAGTAGTAGTAGCAAGCCTGTTACACGCAATCAGGAGAACTGACAGATAAGAGGTTTAGTTTAAGGATGTAATCAGCGTGAGTAAACACTAGAGTGACCCAGCTGTAAACAGTGGATATAAATGATAATATTTGTCCTGGTCACCTACTGAGCTATTAGACACTTTTCACTATGTAACAATGTAAATATAATGGCTACAGCATATACAGCACATACAGCACACAGTGCTATCATCTGGTGTTCCTAGCAAGAACACTGAGCTTTCAGTTGATCTTCATTAAAAAATAAAGTAATTTCTGATCCTTTTCTTAGACAGATGCATAGTTGTTCAAATCAATATTTAACTGTGAATGTCAGATATAAAATATCTAAGCAGAAATAGTGTATCTGTAATACTAGTTGATACTTCAATTAAATGCCATTTGAGAACAGATAACTATGAAATAAACAGAAATGAAAAGAATAGTCTTGAGAAAGACGACCTGTGTTTCTTTCACATCATTTCATGAAACTGTAGGAATGCCTGGCTCCTTGAGTTTGTATGGGAATCCCAAGCTAAGTTTCCAACTTACAACCAAAAACCACTACCAATTCCCATATCCACAATTTTGACTATCCCAGAATTTTCAGATACAAGTAGGTAAGATTATTTTGGCTCTAATAAAACCTGGGATAATACTGAAAATTATAGCCCTACCTATCAGAAAACACTCCATTAACACACATAATGCTCTTACAATATTCTTTCTCCGTATCACAGTATTTGCAGTTCATAATGAGAAAGATGTCAAAGCAGTCAAAGATGTCATTATGTTTTTAAATGGACATTTTTCTAGCACATCCACCTGCAGCGTGGTGCAAACGAAACCACTATGTCATATCTGACCATCACATCACCTGTTCTACAAAACTTCACAGTCACTTCTACAGAATTACGACAAGAGACTCTTAGGTGACATGCATCAGGCACTTTAATAGGAGAAATTCTCTGCACTGACTCTTCTCACACACCTTTATTCAATTTCTATAGACTGTAGATTGACCCTGTCATCTCTGCTGCCCTGGACTAAAGCTTAGTTATAATCATGGTTGTAACACGATATAAATAGATCCAGAGGAAATTAAACAACTGAAGGCCAGGTCTCTGGGGGAATGCTAAGTGTTGGCTAATTCTTCAGCACAAGCCCCCTTTTCAGAGGAGAGCACCATGGAGGGTCACAAAACGTGTCTTTAAGCCATTTACACTTTGCCAAATTCTTGACTTGGAAATTCTGCCCAAGTCAAGGAGGGCAGGCAAATGCACTTTCCCTTATTTCTCCTCTCTGCAAAGAGTTACTGGAAAGAGGTAGCACATCAGAGAGCTTTCAGGCAGAGAAGTTCTTCTGATTAAGACCAAATTTTTGGAGTAAATCCCACAAATCAGTCTGGCAATCTAAATATTTTTCTGAAAGAACTAGATTGAGGCAGGGGAAAATGCTACCAGGTAATGTGAAACTGGAGTACCAGAAGTAGCAGCAAGGGCCTGTGGTGCCCCTCATGTTACACAGGTTAGATGACCCCAGTCAGCACAGAAGCAGCTTTCCCAGAGTGAGCTGCAGTCTCAGCAAGCCTCAGGAATCACAAACTATTTTTCGTATGTTTTTAAAGCAGATGCACTCCATTTTGTGGCCGTCAAACCACTTGGCAGCTCCTACGCAGTGCCCTGCAGCCTGCAAGTGCCCCAGGCTCTGGGGAGCCAGCAGCACTCCCGCAGCTCCCAGTGCAGGACACTCCTCTCCGCAGGCTGTCCTGGGAAGAGCCTTCATGAAGAAAAGGCCAAGCTGTGTGGGCTCCCACGCTCAAGGTGTTTTCACCAAAGCTAACAGACCAGTTTATCCATGCCCTAAGGTGTCTGCCTGAACACGGTTATTTACTGCGGCATCATCTTGCATGCAACAGAATCAAAAGAGCACCTAAGGTGCACATCTCTGCCACAACCTGCTCGCCTCAGGGTTTCGTGTAAGACTCTAAGTAAGCCTTGTCACCAAAGCGCAACTTCCTGAAACCTTCACTGTAGCAACCATCACTCATGGTGGGACAGGTCTCAGAGAGCAACTATGGAAGAATGAATTAGCAGAGTGAATTCTTGCTTCCTTTCCTCCCTCCAAGAGTAGAAGGCATTAATGGCAGAAGAACGTGTTGCATTCCTCCATCACCAGTGGCACCCTAATTAATTTCTAGCATGGTAAGAACTGAAGAATAACAAAAAGCTCAGAGAGGGAGACTTCCAGGCAGCTTGAAGAACAGCACTGTTGCATTACAGCATAATAATTGATCATGCTTTCTTCAGTTTACTAACTATATGTAGGTTCCAGGATGAGATGCCTATCAGCATTCAACCTAGTTATAAAGAGTTCCTAACTCCAGTAAACCAGGTAAGGTTAAAAAGGGTTCTTCTGAGTCACTGCCCTTCTTGTACAGGCTCTACCTTTCTACTGGTCATACAGCTGCAAACACAGTGAGCTGTGACAGGCCAACAGTCCCCCTAGCACACTAGTGAGTACCAACAGCATTGAGGCAAAGAGGCATATGCACATACTTAAAATAGTCTTTGAAAAAAATAATTTGAAGACATTTGAAGAGGGAGATGAGCTTCTCTGGACACTTCTTTTGTTTTAACTTCCAAGCTTTGCCAATCCCTCTCCTGCTACACAGCAAGAAGGTTTCCAAACAAACTCTTACCAACAAAACTCACTTCAACTTCTGAACACACGTATTTTGAACCGTTACAGAAACAGAACCTGTACCAGCAGAGTCATCAGGTGACACAATGAAAGACTTTGTGTCAGGGAAAACTTTCTAGAGCAGGAGGAAGCAAAGGAGGAATTAAAAATAGAGGCAAAAATGCATGGTATGCACCCAAGGGTCTGCTCCGGTGGCAAATTCAAGTAACAGTGGAATTTTACACTGGACTAGGAAACGGCCTGCTTTTGAAAAATAAATGCCAAGACCTTTAACACAAACAAATGTCTGTGTGAAACTGTGGATATTTATTTTGAGAATGGTAGCTCCGATTCTGATCAGATCATTTAATTCTATTTATATGGTGACTATCATGCTAAATATCCAGTTTAAAAATATACAGAAGTAACTGGGTAGACCTACACTGGAGTAAGAGAGGTCAGCTCTCAAAAAGCAACGTAGGAACCAACAAGAGACCAAAACATTCAGTATAATATTCACATTGCTGTATTTCATGTTTAATCACTGTAACCTGCTTTACACTAGCACTGCTGATTCTGCTTTACTTCTCACACCTGTGCCTCCATCAAGAATCCTGTAGACATCTCAAATCTTTTACAGTAGTTATATCAATGCTATCAACAATCAACGCAATCAACAGTGCTTATATCATCAGTGTTAATGTTCTGTTTGATTAGAGAATATTATGAATTCTGATTCTGTGATGCACTTCAATTGCCACAGAGTAAGTGAACTGTCCTTTTTAAGCGCACAGATTTTGGACAACTGGCAGTTGTACCAACATCTACAGAAAGTTCCATGGGGAGATGTATTGACATGCTTCAAACATCACTAGAAGTCTATCTGCAGTTTATTAACTGTGCAACTGTTTATTCCTGTGCAACATGGAACAGGAAATGGTAGAGCAGCCTTAGGTCAAGGCAAACTAAGACATGAAAAAGGAGTGTTCAGAAGCCACATAACTTCAGTGGCAACAGATAATGCATGAGAAACTACTCCACCTTTACCACTGGGAAGCACGTAATACTATTAGCATATTCTTCCAAATTAGGATTAACTTTTTCGTTTGACCATGTTATACAACACACATAAAACCAAAAATCTTAAAACACCCCTTTCCCCTTCATGTCTCACACTTGCAGTATTTTACTTATTCCTGTAGCTCATAATGAAGACATTTATTTTAAAGAGGCTGCCAATAAATCAGTAGTTTAGTGTCCTCAGGAGAGGCAAATAGATGACAGAACATTAGTCCTCAAAGCCTCTGTCCACTTCATGAAGATTCACAGTCACAAAACCTAGAGCTGTGACTTGACTTGTTTTATCTCAAATTCTTCCAGGTAGGATTACTTCCTAATAACTAATATTTTAAATATGAAATGCATAAATAAAATAACTTGGTCAAAATTATTTAGATTTAACATAATTCTGTAAAATAAGATTTCAATCCAAGGAAGATCAGTGTACTGAGAAAATCCATATGATGTAGACCACACAGTTCATAGCTTTGCATGTGTCTGAAATTACTGCTTTGCAACTGCATAACGAGCAGCCAAAAAAACTACATTTATGTTCCAGGACACTGAGACACCACATCTTTTCAACCCCCTGCTCTTTTGTCTCACAGCTCTGTTAAACAGTCAGCCAGATGCTCTGGCTAGAAATGGTCACAGATGGTCAGTTGTCCAGTTAACACACCAGAATGCTCTCCCCAAATCTCCTCTAAAACAGTATCTCAACTCTATGCAGCAGATGAAAATATCTGAGAGTGGTCAAGAGGCCATTTGACCTAGGTAAGACTGCGGGTCAATTCTGATAGTTTAGTCAAGATTAAGTCTCCACACTACCCCTAAGTAAACTATCTCAACACACTTCAAACATGAAGTGTCGAGTCCTATTTTACTTTTGCTGATTACATTATAGATCACATCTTTTTATGAAAGAAATTCTCAGTTATATGTGTTTACAGAAGCACCTACTACCTACGGATGATACCAACACATCTGTACTATGTGTTGAGTCTGTTTCCTCCCATAGCAAGATCTATAGGAAAAAACAGAGTCAAGGTGACCAGTGGAAAGACTCCAGTGGGACTCAGCAAGTTTTGTGCCCTAACCTTTGTGCTCAGTCCTGCAAATATTTACCAGTACTCCTTAAAAGTATTAACAAGATAATAACATGCACAAGGGTTATTTGCTACTATGGTGAGCAAGCACTGCTTGTTGTGTAGTATAGCTATGACAAAGGCTACAAATAACAGACAAATAGGCTAGAAATACCAGAGAAAAACACTTTGGTAGCTGGCATTAATATTTCATAGTTACTGGATCAGGCATAAATACACAAAAGCTGAAAAAAATGCATATTAAACTAAAAAGTAAAAGACGTCATTTATTACAATAGTTACTAACTCTAAATTCTGTATCTTGTGATAAGTAACTGGGTGTCCTTCTTCCTACTTACACAAGGTTTACAAGATCTGGTTATCTAAGTGTTGCGTGACACATATTTTGGGAGAGGATTATTCTGTCAGCTGTGTAATTCAAGCTTGCAAAGCTTATTGCTGGGAGAATAGCTGGCCAAACCTAAAAGTTGTTGCCTGACAGATTTAATGATTTAAGATCTCAAAGATGTCTTTGTCTTCACTGTCTTCCAGAATATGCAAGAAATATTCTACATACTCACCTAAACCACTGACAGTATACTCAAGATCACTGGCATCTAGCAGAATTGGTCCATTCTCCTGTTGGCCTTCTTCCTTGTAATACAGCTTGTACCCTTGAATAGCTGCTGTGTCCTCAGAGTCCTGCTGCCACTGTACTGTAATAGTTGTACAGTTCATCGGCTCCAAACGCAGCTCAGGAGACTTTGGTGCTGGTTTTAGAGAAATACATGTAACATTCTTAGATTCTAGAAACAACTAATTTTCACACAAAAATCTGGGTGCCCGTCAGCCCAAAGTAAACTCAAGACTTCGATTCTAGCTCATCTGTGTACTCATAATTAGTTCTTTATTATGATGTCCAACTCCCTATAAAGCTAATCTAACAATGTAATTCAGGATAAATTAGAATTGAAACATTTTTTAATGTAATAATAAATAAATAAACTAAAAGACAGTTAGTCCTTGTACTACCTGGTGAAAAAAATTGAAGTTGGTAACATTAAGAATTACCTTTCACACTTGTAGCTTTGGGAGTCCGGTGGGAAGTCCACAAAGATGCCTCTCCCCAGCCAATCCTTGTTGCAGCAGTGATACGAACCAAGTACACACTGTCAGGCCTCAGGCCTTCGAGGAGATACTCATCTGAAGTCCCTGGAAGCTCCAAGACTTGAACTTTGGTCTCTGTGCTGAGACGGAAAGACAGACGGTACAGGACCACCTGACCTCTCCTGTATTTTGCAGGAATTGGCAGCCAGGAGATGAGAATATCTGTAGGACTCCTGCTTGTCAAACTAATTTCAGGAGCTCTCAAGGGAACTAAAAAGGAAAAGACAAAGCTTTTGAGCCCAGGGAAAAGAGAAATGGAAAATTTTCATCTGAAACCTTAGTCTATGATGAGATGCCATTATTTTAAGAGTAAATAATCCAAGAAGTTTTGTACACTCTTGTTTATTTTAAGAATAACCTGACACTGCTCATACTTCTCACCTTCTGCATGCAGCATAGCCTTGGCAACCTCCTTTCTGTAAGGCCTTCGATGTTTTCTTCTCTTTCTACTGTCAGTAGTAATCAAAGGTAATCAGCAGCTTACTGTTCTGACAACCTGACCGTCAAGTTTAGATGCAGCAGCTTAAACTGAGTCTAGACAACAACCTGTACTGTTGAAGACTCATTGCATGTTTTCTTGTACCATCTGTGTAATGACGGTAGTAACTCCTGGACAAGAGACAGGCAGACAACTGGAACTGGCAGCGTTCCACACTGCCAAAGTTTAACCCTGTCAGAATTTATCAATCAGTTCTAATGAACTATACTAAACAGTTAGTTCTTGTCATGATGTTCAGATTTGTTAAATCACTGCACAAAAGTAGGGTCTTTTATGAAACTGTGATCCTACTGACAAGCACATGGTATAGCAAATTTTTTATTCCAAATTTTCCTGCAAAATTTGCAAAAGATGCAGTAGACATGCAGTTTGATGCACATTTCAGATGCCCAACACAATGTCATAGAGACTAAATCTCAGGGTATCATCAAATTCTCAACACTGAGGGAGTTCTTAAAAGATCTAGAACAGCTACCTACATAAGTTAATGAAATGTTTTTCAAAGCAGATAAAGACACCATGTAATACACAATGTTGCCCTGTCAGAATGTTACTTCACTCTCATTCCTTTCATCAGCTGGCTCAGTCTTCCTGAGCATATCCTGAAGCCTCACTGAAGTCAATGGAAATTTGGGATCCTCAAGGTCTGCTAGCACTGGGCTGCACAGTTCTACACAGTGCAAATAAAAACATTCACCTAAATCAGTGGTATTTTTCTTACCATCTTCAAGGGTGTGCTGAGTCACATGATCTGACATCTGACTGGCTCCCAGAGGCATATAAGCTACAATATAGAAGGTGTAATTGCTGGCTGGTTCCAAGTCATCAATAATGTAATGGGTTGTATCATTTCCAATGACCACTTGGTACTCTTCGTTATTTAAACCTGGCATAAAAAACCCCCAAGAGTTAGACAAACAAAAATTCCTGTCAATCCCCAAACATCACAGGATCTTAACTTTAAGATCTTACAAAGTTATTTCATGTTCTTCCCCAGCCTACCTCTGTGTTTTCAACCCCACTAAGTAAAAGCTCTTTTATGCACACGAGTAACTGTGTCTTGCTGCCGTGTAGATTGTGGTGTTTCAGCATTTTCCTGAATAAAGGATGATGAATGCAATTCTAAACCCTATTTAGAATTAGTCACAACAAATTGTGCCCAATGTACAGTAACACAACAGACAAGCCCTAATAGCCTTATCATTCACACCAAGCTTCTAAAACTATTTGTTTAGAGTCAGGGAGGTTTTTTTCAAAACCTATTTACAGAGCCCTTCTATAGCAGACTGTGAGGAATGTGAGGGCTCTACTCCATCAAAAACAAAACAAACACCCCCCAAAAAAAGAAACAAACAGAAAGAATTTATTCAGCAAAAGGATCTCATTTTAGCCCTGCGAATTCTATTACATTTGATTGACACCTTTTTTTCCTTAATTTGGAGAAAGGCCAATAAGAACAGACCAGAATGAGCTTCACAAACATTTGGCTCCTTAGTGAATAGTTAAAAATAAAAAAAAAAATTAAAAAAAAAAAAAGAAAGAAAAATAATTGTCAGCAATTCACATTAAAATATGCATAGCAATGCATGCAGCAGTCCTTGTATTTGTTGGGCTTTATTCCTACAGAGGAAGACTATAAAGTGGAGTAAGTGTGGTGAAAGCTGCTGTGTTAACGAACAATTCACACCAAGGGCATGTCAACTGAATCAAAACTCTGTAAGAGCCAGCTCCTCCTCTTCACAACTGAATTTATAAACAAAACGAAAGGCAAATTCCACCATTAAGTTTTCCCACATCTATGAATTAACTTGATAGCATTTTAATTAGACAAGATTACGAGCATCTCACAACAGACTAGTTAATGGCTTGTTAATTAGGAATTGCAAGGCACGATTTCTGACCTGCTAAACAAGATCCTTGAGCTCAAATTAAAAGGACTTGTTCTCTCATTGAATGGATTGCTAGGCCTCATGCAGAGGCCCTAATGAAACAGCCATAATAGAGAACAAGGCTTGCCTTCCACCACAATCAGTGTTCCCTTTGTGCCTTTTCTAAATCACTAACAAGGAATTAACACACTCCAACATGCACGCTCATCAGACCCTTATTCTTCTTGCTACTCTGACCCCGATTTGAATGTAAAATATTCTGCTTAAAGAAACAAAAAACCAAAACCACAAAACCCACACCTGTTGGTTCCTACAACTAACTTATTAAAACACTAACGTTTTGGGTTTTTTAATAGGAAAGAGGACCTGAACCTGTTTTTACAGTGAAACATCAGAATACTCAAGTTGTGAAATTAAATGAGTGATCTTTTGTATTCAAAGTACCTACCACATTGTGAAGTCTACAGAAAAAAATAATCTACAAAACTGCATAAGAACAGTGTATTATCCAGTTTTCCTTTCTGTTTAAAGCTTATGGAATCACAAGCAGCAGTACTACTTAGGACACCTAGCAAGCATGGTTTTTCTTTTGCAATAAAATGTTCTTTACTCACACTGACAAATGTGGTTGCCAACTAAAAGAAGAGACCAATATATGAATATGTATAAAAAGTTACACATAAGCTTTAAGCAAGTACGATACACTCCAGTTAAATCAGATACATCTGAGAATTTTTAATTTTCATTAGGGTCTGCAAGAGGGTGTGAGGGCAGAGTGGGCACAGACGTGCTGAAAGGAATAACAAAATCAATTCCTTCATTCATACAAACTATTTACACTAACACATAATTATAGAGAATTCATACAGAGTAAATAAGGTGTTAACAATGTCAACAGTCAATATGGCCTGGTATGATGTGAGTCATCCGAAGATTTTACTTAAGATTTAATTTGCATTTCTTTAAATATAGCTGCTTCTAAATTTACATTAGAGAAATGGCGGAGGAAGCAAGTTGCCATAAACCAGAGGGTTTTGGTTGCTTGGTTGCTTTTGTTTGGAGTTTGTTTTGGTTTTTAAACCAGGACAAGCTACAGTCTCATTTCACAAGATACAACCTTTGGATAAACAAGCAAATAAAGCAGGGATCACAAACTCATTTTGCAGAAAACACACTGCAGAAGATACCTCCTTTCACTACTGTGCAAGAGTATTTCCTGCACAGATACACACTTCCCTAAGGATAGTTTCCTAGTTTTCTTTGAAGTTACCGGGTCTTTGCTCTCTACTCTGGCACCAGACATACAATTACTCAGATAGCTTATCTAGTGTGACTTTATTCATACCAGCTTTAAGAGGGAGTTGTGAGCACAATACCTCAGTGCCTGAAAGCATGGGGGGTAATTTCCCACAACTCTTGTCCTCATTATCTTTTAAAACTCTTTCCTTCAGACAAAATTCTCTTGTGTCCTGAAATACCCCACTTGCAAAAGCAAAGGCAGCTATTCCTGCATCAGTATTAGAGTAATTAAGCTGTTCTTCCCGTCCTCTGCTTAGCAGATAACAGACTGGTATTCGACACAGAATTGAGCATCTGCAGTCCTGTCCTTGAGTAAACCACTTACTGAATAGAAGTGGAAAAAGAAATCACTCCTAGAAAACAGAGCTGCATCACAACTTAGTTTTACCCATGCACCTAAAAAATCTGAGTCATTTGGCAATCACTTCTGCTTATGTAAAATGCCTGTTTTCTACCATCTTAAAGATTACCTTAACTTAAAACAATTAAATAATACTAAGGGATTTAAAAATGTTAAGTTACTCATTTTTATTCCAACTATCCATTCTCTTTTGTGTATCATTTCAGAGACTAAGAGAAACCTTTCCTGGCTATTTCAGCATATTTTAGAGTTTAGCATACTTTTCTCATTATAGGAGACCACGGGGTGAAAGGAGAGCAGATTTTACCATTCAGCCAATATACGTTTTAAGAGAAGAAAGTTAATAAAGTATCAATTATTCCACTCCAAAATAGATGAAAGACAGTAAAGTCAGAAGAAATCAGGAATCTAGATAAAAGAACTATCTCTGGTGAGAAGTCCACTCTAACCCTCCAGG
>NW_009933809.1:900-35007 GCF_000696875.1 Nestor notabilis | reverse complement strand
TTCCCTGCCAAGTGCACACAAGAAGAGAGTAGGCAGAAGCTCCTGCAGAGGACAGAGGGAAACCCAGGTAGCAGTATAGAGGCCCCAGGTTTTGCAGTTCATCCCTAACTTCAAAATCTGCTCACCTGAGCGATCAGACAAGGGTGAGTGGAAAGAACACTCAGTTCCATAAATGAGATGATATGGCAAAAGCATTTTTTCCCAAGCATGCCTGTTGATTACAACATGCATTTATATGCTGGCATGCTCTGATGCAGCTCTCGTTATGAACCATTCAAATTGGAGTCATCGCACAGGCATTCATGCTCTCACCACATACATGCAGTTAAACAGTATTTAAATCAAACTGCTTACCTTCTGCTTTCATGTAATGTACCGAGTATGCAATCACTTTGTCTGAATTGTACACTGGCCTCTCCCATGCTAGCAGGATTGCTGAGCTTGACATCGTTTCAGCATGGACATTGTAAGGTGCACTGGGTCTGTCTTCTGACATAACTACAGTAAGCCTGGCCCTGGAGAGAATAGATCCCTGGCTATTCTCAGCCATGCACTGGTAAATGGCATCATCTTCAGGAATGATCTGGTTTATCACCAATTTACTGAATCCAAAAAGAAGAAAAAGGGGAAAAAAGCTCACATCTTGGATAAACTTAGCTCTACATAATGCAACAACAGTTATATTTGCCTCTGCTTCATGAGTTCAGTATAACTGCCTTACATGCCACAAACTTTTCTATGAGAAATTCATGTGCAGCTGTTATATTTAGCAACCTGAAGTGTTCCTCAAAATCTGACATGCTTATGCAAAGCCAGGCACAGTGAAAACAAACCTGTAAATCTATTCCCCACCTGCAAAAAGCAGAACCTTACGGCTGTCATTCTTTAATCAACTCCTTATTATGAGCTGCTTATGCTACAGAAGTAGTAAAATGGGGCTTCAAACAACTGTCAAGATCTTATCTCTTGCTATACTCCTGTAAATCCCAAACAACTCTGTGGTGAAACTCTTCAGGTCCATCCATTCTCCCATCCTTCTGCCATTTAAGGCAGTGATCACAAAAGCTTTGCTGAGGATTTTAGGTATTGACTAATCTGCATTCCTTCTGCAAAGGAAACGTCCACAACTACGTCATAACTACCTTTAATGTCCAATTTCATATTTACTTGAGTTATATCATGCTTGGCTACATTTAGTTACTGGAATTTCATCACCTGGTAGCACATCATTAGCACAGTTCTCATACAGCAATTGTAATCTTACCTGTTGTACATTTTTATTCTACCATTGGAATGTATTCTCCTTCCATTTTTTAACCATGAAATTTTTGGGGCAGGATTTCCTTCTGCCTGACAAGCAAAACGAGCAGTACCAGCTCGAGGCCTTGTTAAACTTTCGGGCCATTCCACAAATGAAGGTGGAGCTACAGACAAGAAACAAGGGGGAAAAAAAATAAAAATCAAGCCCCCACAAATGCAAGGACAGTCAGAATAACAATGAATTTTCCACACACAAACCCCTCTTCTCAGGCCACTCAAATACACATACACCCATGCAGAAAGCAAAGCATATTTGCTTAAAGATCCATACTATCTGCACAGATAGCAACATTTCTACACATTTTTGTTCATGCATTTATGAATACAAACAAATCGAACTCCAGCCTACGACATACTGCTCATGAAGCATACCTATATATTACATATTTCTACTTTGTTACAGGATTCATTTCTGTCTTCCCAGAGGAAACACTGCACCTGGGTATTTCCCAGTGCAACTGAACTGCTAGTTTATAACTCACACATTGAGTCTCTGACTTCTCATCTAAGTCAACAGACAGAAGAAGGCAGCCACAGTTTTGTGATCTGTTTCATCTCTGCAGTCTGTGATCTGTTTCATCTCTGCAGTCTCCCTACAGCCCTTGATGTTTGACATAAAAATTCAACCCAGTACATAGCACAGCTCAAGACACACACAAGATGTTAATACACTGCAGAAGTCAAAGCAGGCTCACCCAGAACAGTGAGAGTTGCCATTGCTACTGTGAAGTTCCGTGTGCCTGGAATAGTGGCTCGACAAACATAAACACCTGAGTGCTGCACCTTGACGTCAGAGATCATCAGGTTCCCATTTCCAAGGACACGGGTATTGAAGACGTCAATGGACTTATGGTCTATGTGAGAGAGTGGAAGAAGTGTGGTTACAAGGCTGTTCAATGTGTCTAAATAACTTACCTAGATAGGCTTGCCTGGGCAGTAATGGCATAGATCAGACTTTCAAAGTCAAAAGAGAAAGGGAAATCACAGATGAGCTTCCAGAGGTTTCCATTTTGCATCTGCTTTGCTCTTCGCTCCAGTAATCTAACATTCAGATGCTTGGGTCTCACCACTTGCTAAGTGATTTATATCTGAAATTCACCACCACAGCTAAACCATAATGCCATTTTCCCAGTTATCCTCCCCAGTTGCCTTACACTATGATTCAGTTTCTCACTACCAGCATCCTCATCATCTTTACAAACAGGGATCATCTATCTCCTTCTGAATTATGCTGGGGATAAAATGAGTATACTTGCTTACCAAATATTTTCTTCTATTTTCACAGCAAGTGCTCTGTAACTGTTAGGTAACTTTTCTCCTACTTTTTTGTCTGTAAGAGCCACTGAATCAACCAGGAAAGAGATGTCTATTTCTCCCACTTTTAGGAATAAAAATGCAGGAAAACTTTTCATTATTTGCTTCTACAGGTACACTCGTAACTTTCACATTTAGGTACATGTGAGAATAAAAACAGAGGTAGTTTTCATGGAAGAATGCAATGCAGTGATGAATGTTACTATTCTTATTGCATTCGCTCTCTTCTCTCCTTCCAGGCAGACTACTTGGGGTTTGACAACACCTATCCATGGTCCAAATTGCCCATTAACACAAAGTCCAGATCACATTCACACAGTGCTTCTAAGAGGAAGAAAAACATTTACAGGACTGCTTCATAGGATGCAACCACTCCAACCTGTCCCAGCTCACCACTGATTCTATTCCAAGTCACAGATCCCTGGTGGTCACCACCCTACTTGGCACTATCCACACACTGTGCTGGGGGCAGTGCAGGATTGACAGCAGAAACACCAAGTCCAAAGCCTCAGAAAACCTCAGGGCTTCTTAACAACAGTATGAAGTATGCAACTGAGAGTGTTTCACTTATCCTACCCTAACCTACTAATCGTTACCTACTACACAAAGCCTCAGAACAGTCACCTAATTGCTGAAATCCTTTCTTTCCAGTTTCACTTCCTCTCCACAGGCTGAAGGTCATATGCTGTAATTTTAAGACTTACCTAACCGGCTCCATGAGATGATTGGCTTTGGATTCCCTGTGGCTACACACTCCAGTATGACAGTTTGATGAAGAGATGCTGTAATGTTTTGAGGACCAGCTATTATAGATGGCTTGTGAAAAGGCTTCAAGTCTGAGGCTTTGGAGGGGAGGAAAAATAATTTAAAAATAAAATCAAAGAAAGTGAGAACAATAAACAAAACCTCAATTAACTATGAAATAAAACATGACTTTTTTTTAAGGATGCTTACAATTAAATTCACACTAAAGCCTTATTTCAGTAACTGTGGCAACGTATACTGAACAATATTTTAACCAGAAGACACAAACAAGCAAAATTATTATTTGGGCAAGTGGTTCAGAGGTCAGTAACAGCTCTTCAATGCATGTAAGTGTTTTTGCTATAATGTAAAAAAGAATCTAATGCCACTGAAAAAAAATCTCCCGTGGTGAGTACCTGGAATGACACTCAGCACTGCCTCAGCGCTTTTACGTCTATTGGCTATTGTTGTGGCAACACATCGGTAATTCCCAGCATCCTTCTGCTCAACACCATAGATCTGAAGAACTCCTGTAGGTAAAGCGGTTATCCTGTCACAGAAATCAAAAAAGACACGTAGATGAACATTCAGCCAGCAATTACCAGCATGGAAGTAACCACTTGATTTATGAACAGCCTATGCTGACCTAGGAACAGCAGGCTGGAGGCTGAAAAACATTCCCTATGTACGACTCACCTCCCCACATTTCTGAACTACAGGCAGTATTCCCCCCAGCACCACCACAAGAGCAGAGGAATTTCCTTTCGACAAGTACATCCTTCTCACCCTCAGAAGCAACCATCCCAGCCTTCTTTAGCCAGCTACTCCATTTATACTATTCAGGTTGGCTGATTTTTGGCAGCAATTTCTGATACACCAGCGTAAGTGCTATACGATTCCCAAAACCCCACCTATGCTTTCAATTTTTATGTTCCTTTTTTCACCTTCCTTTGCATGCTAGGTATCTTAGACATGTTCACCAAAAGTTACATGTCAGGAAGGATGGGAGTAAGTTCAATGAATACAACCTGGAAAGCAAAAGAATCTAGCAGAGAACAGGCTGTATGCTTCAAATTAATCAATTCAAGAAGTCTCCCTGTGCAGAATTTCCCTAGCATGAAGTGTTTTAACTCCATTTGCTGTGCATATAATTCTTTATTGGCCCTCTAAAGAAAAACAGGTTCAGTATCAATTCTGCAAAAGCAATCCCACTAGTTCAAATCATCCCCATAGCCAAAGCCCACATATTTGTATGCCACAGTCCTGAGGATGACTTGCATACAAAATTCACCAGTAACAGTTCATAGGTCAGTGATTACGGTGTAGACAATAGCAGGTGATTCTGGTCTGCATTCGTAACACCTCTTTAAAAATTCATTAACAACTATCACTAGCTATTTTAATAGTTGACATACTATACACATGGAAAATGGAGTTGCAAGTATTCGGATTTTCTTCTTGTAACAGGCTCAAAATTATCACAGAAAAGAAATGACATTCTAAAACGTGTAACTCTCCATACCTGTCCATGACTAAAGGTAAAGTGGTTCGATTCACTTCCCATGTCACAGTGGCAGGAGGGTTTGCTGTTATTTTACAGGCAAATCGAGCTACTCCACCTTCTTGGACCTCAGTTGAAAGTGGCTGGACTTCGAATGCAGAAATGGCTAAAAATAAGAGAGCATCGAATTTAAAAGACTAAAGTGAGGAAAAATTCCTGGCTAAACCAAATTCCAGATCATTGATCAACTTGCAAAAATAGCCAGAAATATTTCATACAGTCCTCTTTTCTACATGCAAAGACAGCTCTAATTACCCCGTCAGCTTTGCTCAATAGCATGGTTTCACTGGTTGAAGGTTACTTAAAGTAACTTTGCTTTAACCTAATTCAGTAAAAAACGTTTCCATGAAAATTAATATGACATTCTCAAATGGAATTACACATACAGAAAGACTGACACGCAGACAAAAATCATATCCATATCCAAACATAATGAAGTTTATGTCAACTAGTTTGGGACTGGCCCCACCACAATTTCCAAAACACCATTTGGTTCCTGACAGTCATATTTTAGTCTTTTAATAACACTCACTTTAGTAAAAGCATCTGCAGAACTGTACAAATTCATGTTAGATATGAAAAATATATTAAACCCAAAAAAGATCTCAAAGTAAGTTTAATCATGTAAGAACACTTTCATCCCAACAGTTCAAGTGGGCATCAAGCAGATGCTTGATGCACAGAGCATCAATACAATTTTGCACATTTACAAGTTAAGGAGTTCACAAAACTGAGCCAACTGAAGTGGCAGATCAATAAATACGTTACATCTAACAGCCACCTAAGAAACTGATCAGTAGTTGGATTTTTTTGCTCAGAAAATAGAAGCCAAAGGGAAGGAATACAAAACCCTTTAATTAATTGCTTATTTACTGCTGCTTACAACGTAACAGAAAGAACAACTCTTCAGAGGCAACTCCTTTTGACTAAGTCACAACACAAAGAATTCCACACTCAGTTTCACCCCCTGTAATTGCAGAGGGAACAATCTCTACATAAGCTCAATGGTACTGACTTGGTTGTTTTTCTTTTTAAAAATAATCAGATTTCAAATAAACATCTACTCTTGTATAAATTAAACAGAATATTATATAAATTATACAGATAAACCAACATTAGTAAGTTAACCATCTCTTACCATTCAAGTTTAGTGTTGAAACAATTCCTCTATTTTATTTATTAATTGAAATAGTTTTTCATCCTATTTACTCTAACATGTTCTCAATAATGCCTTTATGCATAGAGGACACATACAGTACTGATACAGACCAAGCATATTAACTAATGTTGCTCCCCTCTGTCATTTTAGTACTACTGCATAGCAACAATAGATTAATATTGGAGTGCGAAGGAACAGTGACATCACCTGATTGCTTTCCCCTCCATGCACAAATTAACTCCTAACATGGGTCTACCTACATAACTATTAAAGATTCCTGTTACCTAGTACACCTATTTTACTTCCCAGGTCAGAATGAATCCATTTTTTGCACTGCATTCCTGTAGTTGCATCAGCACTGCAGGAATGAGCATTCCTGATGGTACCAGCAGAGTGAAAATGTTGCAGCTTTGTGGACAGACCTCCCAAAGACTGTGATTAACAAGTCAACCAAACCACCTCGCCCAGCAAGATCACCTGAGAGCAGTTGCAGCTACATGATACAAACACTGTGGCTGCTGGACACCTCAAACGTGACTCAGGCTCCCAGGATGCAGGCAGAGATACTCCTGGTATCCATTTTTATCACCAGTCCTGTGCTTTTGGCAGGAGGTCCCTGCAGTTCCAGCATGCTCTGCAGTCTGTTCCCTACCCACCTTCACTGCAGACAGAACTAGCCCCTCTCACCAGCAGAATTTAACATTTAACCCAGTTCCCTATGTTCCAGCCTTTGTTCTTTCTTTCACTTATGCGTAGTACCAAGTTCAAGAATGAACAAAGACAAAAAAAAACCCACCAAACCCCACAACTTGCATAAAGACACTACAACATTAAAAGTCTTAAGTCTTACATTAAAGCCTGTTGGGGAGAGACATGAAAACAGTTCTCTCCTCAAACAGATTTTCTTTTGATTGCTGAGACATCATCAGAAAAGAAGAGATTTAATAGTACTTTGCCTACCTACAAAAGTTCCATCTCAGGGAACAGACTCAGTACAAGTCAAATAACGTGCACATATACCAGGTTGTTCCTGTAACTAAACTTTCTGGACTTGCTTTCTGCTGAATTCCATGCAGTCAGACTCTCCTGTAGTTTTCCACAATAGGGTAGGGGGGAAGCATCCAGGCTTTTATTGCTTCTTCCCTTCCCTCCTTCTCTGTTTTAATCCCTCCCTACATAGACAACGTGTTCACCTTAAGTCAGAATAGTATTTCCCTAGTGCTGTTCTTAACAGAGTTTCTAAAAATAAATAAAGATTAAAGACAGAAATGAGACTGTAAGAAACTACAGAAGAAATTGAGGAAAAGTAGTATTTCACAGAATACAAAATACCATCATCACAGCAAGCAAGAACAGATTCAGCCGCACTATCTGGAAAATCCAATCCAAGTTGTTAACTGAAGCTGGTATTTAAAGAACATTTTTTCCATCTGATCAACAACCTATTTCCTCAGAAAAGTAATCTTTAAAGACAGCAAAAGTCAGAACTATGGAGAACTGCACAAAATATTCAGAAAAAACACATTAATTTAACTAAATGTGGGTTTAGAAACAAAAAATCCCCACTTAAATCTCATCTAAATTTACACATTGTTTATCAGCTTACTTCAATACTTGCTCCTCCTGTATCTTGTTTCTTCATGCAAATCTCTGGTTTCTTCTTAATTCTGACTTTATTTGTTCCAGTAAAATCTGTTTTTACAAGTCTATTGCTGTCTCGTGAAATCTGACCTCTTTGTAACAGGCTTGTTTTCATGGCAAGCGCTGATACCAACTCAGAACCCCAAGAAAAAGTCATTAAAGCAGTGCTGTTAAGAGGCCAGAGCTCTATAAAATGCATAAGAAACAAAGTCTCAAGAGACATACGTTGTTCCCAAAACCAACCCTGCAAAATGCAATAAATGTAAGTGCCTTTTTATTTGAGTTTTTCCCCTCTTCTGCAGTCTATTCAATCATTTTGTTCTCAGATTTATAGCCAAAAGAAAACAATTAATGTTACTCTGAGAAGCTGATGCTCCCATCCTTTTTAACTTGCAAGATACCAAACACTGCTTACAGAAGAAGAAAACAATAGGTAGAAACTTTATATAGTTCTATAAATTCCTTTATGTACTTTATTACTTATTATTTCCTGCAATTTATGCAATGGGAACATGTGTTTATACAGGTTATACTTATACTTTTGAGTATAAGTATCTCTGATGGCATAAAACACAGTTCCGTCCAGCAAAGTTATCTATGCTGAGAGAAATCAGAGTTCAGCACTGGCGTAAGTTCTCTCATTTACTATTGAGGCAAATACCCACAGGCTAAAACCCCAAATGATTACTTGCTGTCACATGCTGATTAAGTATTACAGAAACACTGCTTTGTCTCCTGCACCATGCATGGATTGAATAGTATCCTGCGTGCATGCAAAAGGTTTTTTGTACCTAAACAGGTTTATATAGATTTAACTGTTAAGGTACAAAAAAGCCAAACTTGAAGCTCATCCCTCACATCTTTTGTTTGTTTCAACAGCAGCACTCCTTTGTTCACTTTAATTAAAACAAAGAGAAACAAACAAAAAAGAAACACAACACCCCCCATTTCATTCACTCCTGAAATAAGTCCTGAAGCTCGTTCAAACCACAAGTCCACCTAGGTGACTTGTTCCCTTACATGCTGCACTTCCTACTCACACACTTTGTGTCATTAAGTGATTTTCTCAATGAGCTTTCTTAAGAGGAAATTCCAATAATGCACATGTTTATTATTGTAAAAGCTCGCTGGTTTCATCGCAGCTGACACTGGCCTGCGTCTGGACTGCAACTGCATAATAAAGAAACTGAAGATAAAACCCCTGAATTGAAATCACCCCTGAACTGAAGCAGTAGCACAGAACTGAGTTTCATCTAACCAGAATGCAACAAATATTGGGAAACTCTCCAGCACATGCTACCAACCACTTAAGTGTTTCTCAAGAGATAATGGCCACTCAGATAAATGAACTGCTCAGGTGGAAAGGACAAAAGTGCATAATGCCATTTGTAGAACTTATGTGTTAATACTATTGGGAATTACACAATACCCCTAACCCTTCTACTAAAGACAAGAATCTTTTCCTTTTTTTAATTCTCAGGTAAAGAGGTTTCACTTGAGAAGAATAAACTTGTATGTTAAAGAAAAGCTATGGCTTTTTCCAAAGAAATGCATTTCAGTTCAGCACATGACAAATCTAATACTGAATTTTCTCTTCTTGATCTAGTTTTCATGATGCACTCTCTCTGTCCCTCTCTCTGAAACAGTGTTTAAAAATGCAACAAATATACATATTTATTAGAGTTTAGCACCAAAGCCAATTTGCATGTATTTCCCTGGAGTTCAGTGCTTTCACAGTCCTTGCAGGAGTGAAACTTAAAACAGATTTTGAAAGGAGTTCTGCCATGCCATTCGGCTACATAGATACATATTTCCAAATGGTGTGCTACTCAAATGGCACATTCTGGTCTGAATATGGATTGGAAATAACCTTTGGCTGAGTACTGACACACCCAGATACATGGCAAAACTACAGACACAGAGCTATTCTCCCCATTTCCGATGAAGCAGTTGGAGTACACAGAGCTGGAGCTGTTGTCTAGTGATCTAACGCGAGGATCTCTGCTGAGTTTCCCAGGAGATGCTAGTAAAAATTAAAGTATTTCAGAGCTCAAGTTCTCCTTAGGACATAGAGTTCAGAGGGGAATGTCACCCAAATGGAGCAATATGGGTAAAGTTTTCCATAACTAAGTGAAAAGGGATTACTGTGAAAGGGTGTTCCGTATGTGCTACCACAACCATTCACCCTTAAAAGTCTAATCAAGTGTTGTTTGACCTAGAATTATTATTTTTAAAATGTGAGGCATAAAAATGAGATTTCAGGTGAAAAGACACCTGGCCTTTAAGGAAAGATTTGAAGAGCTGGGACCTGATTAGCCCTGGGAAAGGAAACTGAAGGGAGAAATGACATTCTTACAAATACACACAGGAGATATTAGAGAGGATGGGGAGCGACAATTGTCATTCATCAGTAAGAACACAAAAAGCAGGAAGAGACATTAGCTTTACCATGGGAAATTCAGGAGAGGTTGCTAAAGGGAAATTTATTAGCAAGGATCAGGCAAGTAAGGGAGGGGATCCAAATGCTAGCAAAAGGGGTACCTGGGCTATCACTTCCTTGCCTGAGGACAATAACTGTTGCTGCCACTTTCCTCACATCAAATGCTACAGTAAAGATCCCGTCACTCCCCCACACCCCTTTCATTTTTCTTAGCTCTTCAGAGCTTTATCAGTGTAGTACATTTTACATGGATAGGCCCTAAAATCTGTGGAGATAAGATAATGAAGCTACCTAAAGAAAAGGATATCTAAGAAAGGAGTCAGTGCCAGAAGCACCCCTCAGTAGAACATGAGTCAGTCAGCAAACAATCCCCTGAGGCAAAACAGACAGGTGAGGTGTGCCACTGCTCAGCCTCACCTGGAACCACTATTTATTTCTACACTGCTATTCAACAGCTCATGCATTTGAGTAGCTCTGTCAGCATCCCTACACATCTCCATTCTTTTCAAGCCAACTGAGTCATAGAATCATAGAATCATAGAGTTGGAAAGGACCTTAAGATCATTTAGTTCCAACCCCCCTGCCATGAGCAGGGACACCACACACCAAACCATGTTGCCCAACGCTCTGTCCAACCTGGCCTTGAACACCTCCAGGGTTGGAGCATTCACAACTTCCTTGAGCAATAAGTCGATGAACTTATTTCAGAGAAGAAAGTGACAAGATGATCAACAGGTACAAATACCTTTCAACTACGTTGGGAAGAGGAGGATAGCCCTTCTGATGCTGAACATCTTCAGTTACTACTAAATATGAATATAAAATAGTGGATGTGCTCATATAAAGTATGGCCATCAGAGATTTCTAAATTCTAGCAGGGACTGGCACTGTCTGCTCGGCAAAAGCTGAGAACCTGCAGTGTTGTGGGTCAGTGGGGAAGTGAGTAGGATCAAAATTGTCAGAGAAAATTCGCAAGTGTCAGCCTAACTGCACCCAATGAATACATTTCCTGTTTAAAGAAAATAAAATTGAACAAAATAGACAAGGAGAAACAAAACCAAGCAAACAAGAGAGAGATGGAATCAAACAAACAGTAGTGTTACATAAATAAAAGGACTCCTCAAACCACAGTATCCTGTCAGTGTAAAAGTCCTTATAGCCAGGTGTAGAGTTTTTACTACAAACATTGCTACAAAGCAAGGCTTGGTTGGCACTTAAGGTAGTATTTCTACATACAGAAATTCTTCAGTAATTTGCAGATTCTTCGTTAGTATCTTTCCTCAGAAACATCTGAACATGCAAGTCAACAGCTCACACAGAGCTTTTGCATGAGACAAAAAGCCCATGTTCTACAGATCTATGGTGCTGGCAGGATGAAAATTGTTCACATTTAACTCTAAATCTATACTGCCAATACCTCAGAAAAATCAGGTTTTCCTCAGTGATAGCTTTGAAAAGTGCCTCTGCAACCACACAAAGCGGCAGTGAAACTTCCTTAAAAGAAATGCTTATTCCTTGACTTACTGAAATGAAATCTGAGGAAGAAAAACCTTCCCTTTAGCAACTAAGCAAAAGGTTTAAGTTTAAATTCTTTTCTTTTTTTTTTTTTCCATGAAGAATTCTTGTTAGGGACAAAAATGGAAATCCGAGTATTCCTTTAGTCTACACTGAAATGAAAAGTAATCACAGAACTGCAAATAATGCTCCCTTTTTTAATAAACTCTCTCTACATTGTTCAGGAACACTGAGAACAAAACCCCACAGCCTGCTGTGTATACTGGAAATATCAGCAAGCCGGATAACATTTAGCCTATCACCATACTATTTGTGAAACAGATTACACTGTTTATTTTCGCAGATATTTTTTGAGTTTAGCATATTTCTAGGATAAACCTAATACACTAATTCTCTTTCCCGAAAATGAAAACCAAAAGATGAAGAAATGGTCCTCTATGACCTTACCAATACGAAGAAATTCTTAGACTATGATAGGATGAACACCATAGCAGCAGTTTTGAAGACAATGGTTCAGAATTGTATGGAAAAAGGATGCCAGTCTCAGGCTATTAGAGCATTACAATCAAATAATTGGGAGGTTAAATGAGACTGAAATGGCCACATTGATTTGACATCATCAATAATTGATATGGGACATCTATTAATCTGCCTATCCCAATGATTTTTTTCTTAACCATTTGCCATTTAAAATCTCCTAGCAGGCATGTTAACATGTTAAAGAAGGGGGGTTGGAATTACAGCTCATACACAATACAGTCATTCTACTGTGATCATTATTCTGATGTTTTGGAAAACCCTGCAGAGTGGGAAATCACAGAGCTGCATCTTCAGGAGCCACTAGCTTAGCACTACAACTTGAGTTCCTCTTCCCTACCTACCTTTTTTTTTTCCCCCTAAGCCAAAGGATAGATTTCATCAAAATGAGATGACATCTTGGGAGCTACTGACATAGCTTACTGGCACCTGTGCACTTCATGTTCACAAACCCAGAAGGTTTGAGAGCCAGACATTTAAAACTGCTGACACCTACTTCTTCATTTTTGTCAACCTGTTGACCAGCAGGAGTTTTATCTGGGACTTCAACAGGCTTTGAGACAGGGCCTTACCTTAGAGAGATAAAAGATCCTTTATTAAGAAAATACGGTGCCCTCTCAATTCTCTAGATGTTGTATTACTCCAGAAATCTCACACATATTTGCTTAGTTGGGATAAGAAGGAAGGAAGAAGGAAGACTGAAAGGGAAGTGAGTTGTTCAGGTTTGGTTTAATAATCTTTACACAATTTTTTTGACGAGTGCAAAATATGCCAATACCTCAACTGAGAACACAAACCTAAACAAACAAAACGAGGGTCTAAATATTGCAAAAACCAAGTAAGATTAGGCACCCCATTTCTATAGTGTGAAAGACATGAAAGCACACACAGTGAGGCATATCTGAACATAAAATTTGACATTCCCTATAGACAAAATTGATGTTTTGCACCATGTGCTCCTCACGTTTCAGTTCACAGAATAGTATTGGCCAGTTGTAGGACAGGAGCAAATCTTTCCGAGGCTTTAGTGTGCGAGCCCCTCTCAAAACCACATTTTGAGTTTTGGAGGGACCAGAAGCTTTCACTGATAAATACCAAGGAGAGCCCAGGTGAGGTAACGAGTGAGGATTTGGGCCATCTGCCCTTTCTGCTGTTCTCAATTCATTACCTTGGCTCTGGACAAATCTTCTCCAGGGCCCTGACTGCTAAGCTAAAGCATGAGGTCCTTTACAGAGCTTCCGACAGTTTTGCCTCCAACAAACTGCCAATTGTATTTGGAAAAGTTTGCTGAAACTTATGGTTATCTTATTGCAAAACCAGTTACTTCTAGCCTACCATATACTTAGTTCTGCCACTAAAACTAAGCAAAGAGAGGGAGGTGCAATAGAGAAAAGAATGGAAAACGGACAAAACAATGGTATGTTTTAATTTTTCCTTCCCTTTCATATTCTTGCCAACCTCCTGACAGATGCCAAAGTGTAGTTTTTAGACAATGGTTTCCAAACTAAGTTGCAGATTACTCTCCAATCTCTGGTAAGAAGGGAGAAAAGGAAATAAATCATTAGCTTTATATACAAATCCCAAACTTAAAATTCACCACAAAACTGTTTCTTTGTGCATTAAAATCTTTTCACAGCAATGTCCATGACTGCACACACACACCCCCCCAAAAAAAGTAGCATTTGCCCAGTCACAAACTCGCCACTACTTTTCTGGTACCGAAGAATGCTGTAATCTAAAGGCAATGAAATGGAGAAGCAAAGAGGTCAACAGCCTGAGCACCCTTGAACAAAAGTTCCCTTGGAGATGTCAGCTGCAATCTCATTTGTTTCCTCTAACACTTTCAGGTCCCCCTGCTCCTTTCTTTAAAGCCCTTATTCAGTGGCTGACAAATGATCACTTTAAAAATCGCTGTACAGGAATAACCAAGTCTGAGTATGTCCACTAAAGATCACTAAGCTCTCCACTGTTTGGGTTGGGACAAGATCCTGTAAAAGTGTTTCTGGCCACACACAGACAGAGGTTTCACCACCAGCTTCTTGAAGTTAAGACCAGTCTGCAGTTTCATATGTAGTATTTTCTCTTCCTGAAAACTTGGAAGTCAAGTAGACTAGGTCTTTAGGGAGATCCTACAGTACCCTCTTATTCCTTCTTTCTTACAATATCCTTAGAAAGTAGGGCAGTCTATTGTCTTCTCTGCATATAGAATCAAAACTATTGTGAACAAGCTTCTGATACATCCCAGTGCAGAAAGTTAAGAACAGGAGGACTCAAATGGATGCATATTGAAGACAGTTGACAGGAAAGGAGAAGAAACTTGCCAAGATAAGGAAAAAATCCCTCCCCCCAAAAACCAAGAATAGCCTTTTCCTTGTACATCTTGACTTTTCCGAATGTGGTTTTGTTTTCATTAAAAACAAACCAAAACTTTCTTGCCCTCTGGCAGGAGCTCTTTAGAAGAGCAAAGGCTGGAGACAGGGTCTCGAAGACAGAGAGTATCATCTTTGACTGTGAATGAAACATTATTATAATAAGCAACACAATACACCAGCAGTCTCTGATACTGATCCATTTTTTCAAGGATAAAAGCAATCATTTCATCTTAGGATATATTGTGCCTTACGAACGATGCTCTTTTCTTTTGCTAAATAGGGGCAGTATGTTCACTTTAACTTTCGGAAAGCATTATCCTTAGCAACATGATGAGTTCATAATTAGCATGTCTGCTGTATGTTAAAAAAAATAAAATCAAAATAGTTAAAGCAAATCGGCTCCTCAGGAGTGGATAATCACCCTTCTAAAGATCTCTTCAATGCAGAAACATGCATGCAGGAACAGAAATGTACAATTTGGCAAGGTGTCTATTAGACTGTACTCTTCCTTCCTCTCTTATTCAGACCACTGGGACACACAGCTTGTGATTCATGACAGTAACATAACTGTGACAATAAATAGGATCCTAGGCAGCACCAGTGTGCTAGAGAAAACAACAGGAGGATCCTAACTGACAATCAACCCATAAGCCTTATTTTTCTGTTCATTCTCTGGCCCATCAGGTGCTCTTAGAGCCACACTGAGATGACAATCCAGGAGAAATGCAACGTGGGGGCATGCATCAGCATTCCCAGTCGGTCAAGGAAGAAAGCGCAGGATAATATACCCAAGTCTTCACAGTTCACCTTGGTCAAAGCAACTAATGACACTGCAATGATGCTTTCCACCTCTTGCAGCTATGTATAAGCTACTTACTTAACCATCCATATTGTCTTACTACACCTCAATCATTTAACAAGTGGCAAAAAATATACCACTACCACCCTCCCCAATGAAACCAGGCATAACTCCTGAGGTAATATGTAACACTGGCAGTGTTTTAAAAGAAATAAAAGATTGAGGCTTAGAAGAATATACTCAACAGTTTACTGATGGTGTGACTGACATCCCCCACTGAATTCTGTAAACAAGCATGAGAGATTTGATCTTTTCACTTTTGAAGGCATCCCAGCTGGGGTTTTCCCTTCTCAGTCTATCTATCATTCAGGCAACAGTGTGTGGCCACAGAAGTGCACAATAAATGCTAATGCACTTATCAAGGAATTCTCCTCTGGTCTTCTACAGACAAGAAATGTAGGAAATAGTACAGAAAAGGCAGACAGTAAGCCACATTAACCAGCTTCAAAGCTGTTCAACTTGTGTGGCTGCATGCATTCAGGAGAAAGAACACATCACTTTCTCCTTTGCAAGCAAGGACTGCTTTCCTTCAACAGTTTGCCAAGTGATTGCCTTCTAGTACCTTTGCTTAATCCTACAGATGCCTTTCTTTGGAGTTGCTGCCATTTTGTGAAGAATTAGTTCAGCTTAATAGCCCAACTGTTGCATGGGGAGCATTCAGCACAGTTTTGCACTTTACAAGATGAAAAAAAAAAGGATCAGAACACAAGCAGGATTGTGCAACAAAATACGTATCCATTCATAACTACCCTAATCTGGCATTTAAAAATAAAATCACAAAGAAAAATAGAAATAAAACAATAAAGACTGACTGCTATGGTTCTAAGGAACAACCCCAAGAAGAAGAACAAAAATGTAATAATCACTCAGTGCCAAAACAGAAAAGAATTTCAGCACTGTGCAACAAGAGCCTCCAGCACTGAAAGCACTAAAGCTGCCCCATTCTGATCAATGGATTTTGCTGCAGATGCCAGCAGAAGGGTAAGACCTCTATTTATCAGTCATGTACCTTTAAAAATAAATAAATGCTATTCCTGGCTGAAATACAACAAGACCCCAAGCAGAATGCAGTGCCCGCTCTTCACCTCAGCCTGCCCAGCTCATCAATCAGAGGCAGCACTGCAGAGCGCATCCCGGGACAGGAGCGGGGCCCCACACATTCCTCTGCCGCGCCGCCTACCCTGCGCCTTCCCTCACATCTGGGGGGAGGCAGAGGAAGACGTTTCATTTCATACAGTGGCAAACTGACACCAGGCTCAGATGAATGAGAGTAAGCTGATATGGCGGTGGTGTAAGTCTTCAGACTGTCAGAAACGCTATCCCTCAGAGAGATGTGCACCCTCCATCTTTTGCTCTCAGTGTTCCAGAACCAGCATCCTAGGATGAAAGACAATTTCACTGCTAAACACCGAGGAGAGAGGCTGGGAATTCAAGCCCTTCAGCCCCCTCCCCGAACATCAACATTTCAGCATTCCCATGGGGACAGGAAAGAAGAGATGCCTCCACTCGCAAGGGCCAAATGCCTGCAGCTCATTTCCCTGTCACCAAATGCCCCTCTCCTGCATTACACAGCCCAGAGATCTCTCCCCTATAGCACTCTTTCTACAGAGAGTAGTAACTAAGAGCAAAATACTGAATGTCTTAAAGTTTGAGAGCAGCAGGGATAAAACCAGAAACAAGCTTCACACAAAAAGACAAGTAACAAAGGGCACTGTCAGTACTGCTTATTTATTGAAATTACTTAAATCTTCTAATTAGATATTTTATCTGAAAATTTTTGGAGGGAGGGGAGAGGGGAGAGGTTAAAGCTCCTGCACTTTTCACATGAAACAAATCAGAAGTGTGACTTCCAGACAAAAATCATATTGCCATGTCATAGAAATCTTTATATTTTTCCCCAAGTATGTTTGTCCCACTCTCTTGCCTGGAAAATATCCTGCAAATTTGTTCTGAACATGCCATAAAAGTCCTCCCAGCAAAGGCAGAAAGCAGAAGCAAAAAAAAATTGTCTTTAGAGAAAGTCACCTTGTTATGGTTGTTGACTGCTTGGGTAGGAGGCAGTCATTGGATTTCCAGTTTGCCCAGTCATACTGCAAGCAAATAACCACGTTCTACTAAGTGGGTAATACCTCTGGTTATTAGATTACTTATGTTCTGCAATACACAATGGCAACCTATTTGCCTTTTCCACAGTGTTCTAGAGCTCATTATTTATCTCCAACTTAAGGCCATGAATGAAAACCACCAGGAAGATGTTGAGGGAAATGTTACTTGGAGCGCAGACAAGCCAGTACCCCCATCTCAGACATCATGCTCCAGCCTGACACAAGCAGGCTCTGAGAAAGGGGACTTATCCTTGGCAAATGCAACTGCAGACACGAAAAGAATACCACCAGGCCTCCAGGACCTGTTCAACAGGTGCTGTACTTATCCCAGATTTCTGACACGTTCGTAGAGGTGTATAACAGAAAAGTTAAGCAAGGTTGGATTACCTCAGACTTCCTTCCTCTCTTGTGCTCTTAAGATACTTCAGCCACTCATGTCGACAAATACAAAGTCCTCCCTTTCTCCTCAAAAAGAGGGAGAAAACAGAATACAAGAGATCAAGCCTCACTGTATTTTCTTCTAAATAATGCACTTGCACTTCCATCGGCAGCAGTATAACACCTTGGCCTGAAGCCAGCCAGAAATCCCTCATAATGCGTTCAATAAGCCAAATCAAAACAATACATAGCTTATGAGAGCAGCGTAAAGAAACTTGAGGGTCATATTTCATCTGCTGCAGCTCATCATGTTCATTCAAAAGGAGGCAGAAGGTTAACTGGCAGGATCTGCTCTCTAATGCCTGTTATTTCCAGTGGAAGGAGTTAAGCAACGATGCTCTCTTCTGAGTATTTCATGATGAGGATCAGCAAAAATATCCTAATGCTAAGGGAACACAGGCCAGCTGAAGGAAAGATGAACGGAAGAGCCTGGCAACATGCTGAAGAGGAAACACACCTCCCTAGCTCAACTCAAAACTGGGATTTGGACACATTAGTAATAAAATTGAAAATATGATTAAAGTTTCATAAAGCATGATAACACCTTCCTCTTGTTTTTAAAAACAAGGGATTCTAAACCAGTAGACAAATAAACAGATCTGAAAAATGCTGTGTTTGTACAGTAAACTTGTTTTTCAGGTGGAAATGGGCACTGGATACAAAACACGAGGTTCTACCCTCAGCTCTACACCCGCCTGTGTTGTCTGTAGGAAAGCAACTTATTAGTTTGATCCTGCAGAATTTATTCTCTTCTCACTTTTCTCTACATCTAAAACACAGGTAACACACTAATCTTCCACTTACTCTAGGCTTTTCTGGATTGCTTAACTGCATATATGAGAGGTAGTGGGAGCATTAATATTCATATATCATACATATTAAAACTAAGAGTGAAATTAATAGAAATTAATATTCTTAACCTTCTGTCGTATCACCTGGTCACTGAAATCTATGGATTTTTTGGAAAATAAAAAGCAAGGTGGACAAATCATAGAGAGGAGGGGAGGGAAAACAACAAAAAAACCCACAAACAAAACAGCCTTATTGCACTGATGGAATTGAAATGATCTGTCCCTCTTCATGAGCACCACACTGTGCTGATAAACTAAATCTCTCTTTGATTGAAGGCCAAATTAAAACAGAGCAATGCAGTAACTCTTCTGACCCAAAAGTAATCCACTCAATCATATAATGCATCCCCTTCCTTTTAGTAAAATGAATAGCCCTCCATAAAACCTTTTTCTTCCTTGACAAGTCCTTGACAGAAGAATGTGAATCTGGACAGTTAAATGAATCAATCACCAGCTGCTAGTCTAGGGCCAAGATGGTGAGCCGAGGGGCCTGCCAGAGTTCACTGACCACTGGTCAAAGCAGGACAAAGGCTTTGCCTCTATGAATAGCCCGCTTCTGGGATCCAAAGGTCACTTCGCTGCCTTGGAAACGGTCCCCTTTGGTTATTTAAAGTTCTCAGGCTATTCTGCTGCAGATATTATTGTTTCAGGTGGTCACCATCTTTCCTCTTCACAAGTTGGTGAAAGGCCAGGCAACCATTATTTAGGTAAATGAAAGACAATGGCAAACACGGCAGCAACTAAATAGTGAGGAAAGGAACAATTAAAATAAGTACAAATAATGCTTTATGTTTCCTCACAATTACACCTTCTGAACGCACCTGTAAAAAAAAAAAAAAATCCTCAGAGAAAGAAGGTCTCAGCACCCAGAGGGCCAGATCCTCAATAGGATCCAGCAGTGTACCATGCACCGAAGGCGTGAGGTGTTGCATACTTCATTGCCTCTGAGATGCTTTACACAAACATGTCAGGAAAAAGAACAAAAAGAGCATCAAGGCTTTTCTCCAGTCATGACTGCTGGGCTGTACTTCCAAAAAGCTGCCCCGTGGCTCAAGGTAAGGCCTGTAGCCTAGCAAGTAGGTGGTACTCTAGACTACGTGCTGGAGTAAATACTTGAGAGAAGAGACACACCAGACGATGGAGAAGGTGAAACCCACAGGTGCTAACTCCTCCACAGCACTGGAGCCCGCAGTCCTCCCTGCCACCTACCTAATACCATGCACCACAAAAAAGCTTTTCTTCTGTACACTAGCAATAAAGTCAATTTCCTCTGTCAGGTCACAGAGAGGGTAAAGGTTGTACTGAAAAATACCAGAGATCGTACAGGTGAGCACTCACCTAAACCCTGTCCACACACAAGCTTAAACTGTAGCCAAAAGTATAAATTAAATATGGAGTTTGTTAGTACCGTGCTAAATGGTTTCCTAAATTAGATGATTATGCTTGGATAAACAATATTAATGACAGGTTTATAAATGTTACTCTACAGTGTCTTCACTGGTCAGTAAACCTCTACATACAAAAATAGTATCTGAGGATTATTATTACCAAGTTAAAGCTATTGCTAAACACATGCTTAAACACCAGCCCATGCTTTGCGTGAACTAAAATGTTCTGATAAACTTACTTAACTGGTCTCAGAAGTTATCACAGTTCCCTCTGAGTCTCATTTTCTTGACACTCTGCCTATATAAAACTCTAGCAGTTTCAAGTATATTTCATTTTTTGCTGCATTACACACATCATTAGATAAATGAAGCTAAAACTAAGCTTTCCTACTAACACAGCATTCCGTATATCCACCTCTTACACATGTGTATACATACACATGAGAATTTCCAAACCCAAATGCTCAGAAGAAACTGAAGACATGAAGCTGCTTATGTAACTGATTTGTTCTGTTTATATCCGTGCTTTAGAAGACAATCCAACTGCACAATCACACTTCCCCCACTGTTCACAGCACCAAATGAATGGTGCTCACATAATGAGCATCTATTCAATATTTAGTTTTCTCTTCTTCGTTCAGTGCGTGGCCTTATTTCTTATTTATTACACTCTGTTAAGCACTGCCCTGAAGACAGAGTTACTAACTTCCCTGTGGCTTTTCTGCAGGGCTCTGCACTACCGTTCTTCACATATGTTAATGCATCTACTCTTGATAAGTAGATGCATTATATTCTATTATTATTTTAATTTTACATTGAGTCTGGACAAACAGTTGGATGGTGGCCATAAATATTCACTAAATTTAGGTGTCCAAAAGACACCGATCCTCCACAGTACTCCTTGTATTGCAACCACAGCTCCCCCAACTTGTTGCAGTCCCGACTGATCAAACCTCAGAAGCTGGTATCAAACACTGAGACCGTAAGAAACCCGTAATCTAGGACTTCCCACTAAAAGTAGAGACAAACTGACTTGTGTCACATATTGTAGAAGCTACCAGCTGAAGAAGTGATGCAATTTAAAACCTCCACAGCTCCCCTGACTGGGAGGTTATTGTCTTTCTGAAGTTCCCAAGGAAAGTCCAGGACTCTTGGGTCCGCATTCCACGTCCTAAAAGATCAGCTGCTCTGACAGGTACACTCTCTTGAATCAGTCTTTGCCAGCCCCTTGGTCCTCTCCCACTCCTAACGTGTACCCATGGCAATCTCCAAGCCCAGCCAGCCCCAGGCTGCACTCCACAAGCTTTTCCTTAGCACCAGCCGCTTCCCAGCATCCCATTTCTCTTAGCCTTCCTGACCTCTAGACACATGCGACCACTCACACCTTCACCTCACCCACTTCCCCTCCCAAACTTCCTCTCCAGGTAATTAGACCATTGTTTTCACTTACTTCAGCTTTCAATGCCAGCTGGTTTCTCCAGGCAGTGTTAGATCACACTTTAGCTCCTCATTAATTCAGAACAGGGAAAAGGCAAGTCCACAACTGCCTAGGACTGCTTAGAGGCAAAGCCCAGCTCAGTGTTCATAAGCAACATGCTTAGCGCAAAGAGCATCTTCTGTGTCCCTAAGCTAGTCAAGCTGAGCAAGTTTGTGCTGAACGTGCCAAAGAAGAAAAAAAAACCCACACAAACTTTTCAAATTTTTCCTTAGAACTTACAAGGCAACCAAATTTGCAAATACATTCATAGCAACAGCAAGATCTACTTCCAGACACAAAGACCACTTCACCAACAAATCCCATGCCCCAATTTGCTAAGTAGACATTCCCATGCTACCCTACTGCAAAACACAAATCCAGAAAAAGCAGTTTCAGATTAGATTTGTTGTAGGGAACAGGATAAATGGTCCTGAAGAAGTATACCGTATTAAAAAATAAATAAACAAAATCAAAGAGATGGCTACTGCCACGACAAAATTCTATCCAAAAGGTTAACCTGTCAGAAACTCAGCAACTGCAGTCCTGCAATACAAATATTTGGTAAATTTAACAGCAGAGTGCCATCAACTCCCTTAGAATAAGATCATCATCTGCACAAAACAACAGAGCAGAAGAAAGTCAACCACTGGCTTTTTTGTTTGGTTGGGGTTTTTTGCAATAGTGATTAAAAGCATCAACACGCTTCATCTCTACTATGCGCAAATAAAGTTTGTCAGCCAATTCTTTCTCTTGGGATGGGTGATGGGAAGACTTTTTAAATCTACTTAGAAGATCATGGAGGGGTGTGTGTGTGTTTCCCACCGATACAAAACTCAGTGCTCTGCTATTCCTTCAGAAACAGTCCTGCTAGTACTATAGCAAGGCGCCTCTAGCAATTCCAACCTATTTCACCTTACCTAGAACAAACATTTTGATTATTTTAAATCAAAATAACACCTGAGTGAAATTACCTTCACACTGCTGTCTCTTGAGATGGTCAGAGCTAATCTATCAGTTAGGAGCTGCTAAAAAGTGAAGACAAACTCGCCCCAGATACTCCCAAATCCCCACTACTCTTGCCTACTTACTTACCTCCAGGTAGCTCTAGCACTTGTGATAACACAGAAAGCCGGTTCAAATCATGACAGCTAACCCACTAGTTTGGTAACTACCTAGTTTAATATCAACAACAACAAAAAGAAGGTTTTGGTTTGGTTTCTTTTTTTTCCTGCCATCAATCAGATGAGCACCACAGACTGCTCCTGGCATATGGCATTAACTGCATCCTGTTCAACAGCTCCAAAACTTCAGTACTAGCACCAGCCACATCATGTTTAAAGCATGATATATTGTTCTCATTTTGCAAACTCGTGAACTTTATATTCCTTTGCAGTTTCTTTTTTAAATAGCTTCATGTTTATGTCATCAGAAGTCTTTCATATCTAGTGCACACCAAAAATCCCACAGGCTACTGCTAATGAAGGGCATTAAAGAAAATGTCAACATTACAAACATTCATCTAAACACAAAGCACAGATTTTAAATGTCCTTCATTCTCTCAGTAAGATCTACTTCCAGCATCACCTCTGCTGTACAAAGGCTAATATGCCTTTGACACAGCACTAAAATGAAAGAAATGTTTCTAAACTGAAGTGTCATAAAATTCTCTATAAGAAATGTTTATTATATTCCAAAAAATTGATCATTTTCAATAAAATCTTTGACCATAAAAGAACTTAATACACTACCGTGTATCTGACAATGATACCTATTAGCAGATCAGATATGTTGCCTTTCGTGCAGAGAAGTAGTTTCCTGCAGTTATTTTACAATAGATAAAACTGCACAGGGTTTTTTCTCTGTGTGTGCATATTTTTTATTATTATTGTTTATTTACCTTGAATAAAGTAATGCAAAAGCAGTAATTATATTGGGGGGGAAGGGAAGAATAAAGCACTGTGTGGATTTCAGAGATTCACTATCTGAAAGCTTTTATTCTTCCACAGTGAAGGAAAGTTATGACCTTTGACATATGGCCATGGTGCCAAAGAAACTGCTCATAAATGTGTGTCAGTAAAGAAGCAGAAATCAATAAATTCATTTAATCCAGTGAACTATTATGTAGTGAGACACAATATATTTTAAAGAGCCAACTGCTCTATTCTTTCTCTCAAAAGACAAAAATTTTATGTAATAGATTTTTGGAAGGTTTTACAATCTGAACATTATCTTCGACCCATTAACAAATATTGTGCCACAATTTGTTAGCACGTTCATTCCTGTTTGAACAATCCCTGGTACAGGTAGTATGGATTCAGCTAGCTACCTGGATTCAGGCAGCACCACAGGAACTGGGCAGGTACAAGTGGGTAGGTAGCCTATTAGCAACCTCTACCATTATTAGAGATAGCTATCCACAGGAGTCAAAACATAGGCAGGTGTCAAAAGTACTTATTTTCCTACACACTGGGTGCTCAAGAGCGGAACGAATGAGATATTGTTCATCATTCCAAACACAGTAATTTTTAAAGACCCAACAAAGCACTGCTCTACAACATTTATTATAAAGGCTTTCAACAAAGCCTTTGGACACCTACCATGTATTTTATGAGAATCAGCAATAAGTAAAATAAGGTAAAGATGATGACCATTAAAAACAAGTACTAAATGCCATGTGCTGGGAATGTCACAAAACTCCCAACAATGCTACCAAGAATTCCACAGTTAATTTCTTGAAATCCAATGAGAAACAAAACCAAAACAAATCCTCATACCCAATTGTATCTCCATTTCTTAAATAAAATGAAACGCTAATTTTAAAAGCATAGACTACTGCATCTGAATACAAACCCACATGTACCCATCCCACGAGCCACCATGCCCAGAGCACTGTGGATTTGTATTATGGTCATTTTCACAATACCTTGGCCAGGTGATAAAATTGAGCTGCCTTCCTGACACAGAGCGGCTGAACTAATAAAGGCAGTATCCACTTTCAACCTCTGCTGAAGATCAATGATAAATCTTCTTGCAAACTGTGGCCACATGATTGTTTGCATAAATAAGCATTAAAAGCAAGATGAAAAAAGAGCTGCTCATATGCTCACTTACGCTTATGGGGAGGGGATGGGGGAAGGAATTTTCACCCTTGTAATCTGCGACACGTTATGTACCAAGTTTCTCTCTCCTCAGGCAAAATGACTGAGTCATGCCAGAACTCCCAGAGAATATTTCCAGTTAACATCAATTTGCCGGATGTCACAGACAAGTTTAATGAACAAAATGATAAATGTCTGTCAATGGCTTCATAAAGTCAACGAATTCTTGTTACAAAGAACATACATAATGCAGAGCTCTGCCTGAGGCACATGTTACAGTTATTAGAAGTTTACTAGAGACCTTGATGTGGGCAGTAAAATGGTAATTTAACAATTTACACCAGTTAACTTACTGATAAGTTACCTAAACAATTATTAATATCTTGAAGATTGTACAAGGAGTAAGGAAAAAAAACCCAAACTTAAAGCTCTTCTGAATGTTCAAAAACCTTAAGATTAATTTTAAGGTTTCTTTGAAAAGATAATGGCGTATATGATAACTTCCAGTTGAAACAAGTTGTAAACCAAAAACCAATACTGTGTAACACTAATCCGCTCCTACGGTACTGGCTTTTTCTTAAGAATAATTATTATCTGGCTTAAGTGACAGCCATCTAAATTTGGGGTCAAAACTGACCTCAAAGTATCTTATGAGACTTTCCTCCTCTGCCACAGCTGTGAAAATAGGGCTCCACTGGAAAACAGTACCTCCTTCCAGCCATCAGACAGGAATAAGAAAGGGGGAGCCACCAGAAGCAGTTTTGCAGATCCAGAACAATGATAGATCATACATGTGACAATTTGTAAAGAGAAGAGAAAAAACCAAAACAAAACTGACGACCTGCAGCAAAACCAGCTTGCAACTGACATAAGAGAAAAGAGTGGGAGGCTGGAAAAGGAGACAAATGATGAAAACACGTTTAGTATTAGAACAGATTGGCAAATAAATGAAAAGCTTTTCTATTTGATACTTTTTCCTCTCCCTTTTAAGGTGTACAGGAAATGCCTCTCAATACAGCTTAAAAGAACTGACAATCCGACTTTGTAAACAGGCTGACAGATGACTTCTATGATTTTAGTGGGAGAAGTGAAGGCTGGCCTCATGCTGCAAAGGTTGCTACAAAAAAGTTATTTTTCTAATCTTATTCTATCCCTAGTCTTTAATTGGAATCGGCTCAAAGAAGAGCCAACAACAAAAAAAAAATCTAATTATAAATATCAAAACTCAAAACCCTCTTGACTGGAAGATTCAGAAAGATCTTTGGTGTAATGCAAGATTTTAAGACTCATGTATCTATCAGGATGTCCAAAGATTAGCTGGTCCATGGGGTAAAATTACACTGATCACTTAAAAATCCAACATTTTTTCTACTTTCAAAATTCTATCAATCTGCCAGTGATACCATTAAGACATGAAGGTTTTCCATGAAAATTTCTCATCTACTGAAATGAGAACTAACAATGTAATCAATGTGAACAGTATCCTTACCTGAAGATGCTAAAAATCAAATCCGAAGATACGGAGTTGCTTCTGTACACGGAATCTTCTCCAGTTTCCAACATTCATGTATCACTATACACAAGATATACATCACAGGCTCTAAAGACTCAGTTTAACTGCCCCCTAGCTATGTATTAAAAGAACACCAGATGACATGTTTAATGCTTGTAATAACTTTTACATACCCCTTACCCTTGGTCAATCAGATGGCCATTTCTTTCAAAACAGTCTCTCATATGCAAATAATTTCAAAATAGAACTGCTGCATCTCAGAGCTAAGGAGCAAAATTCCATTACACATGTTTCTAAGACAAGGTAAATTTTGCTATTATTAAATTCAAAATAATAATTTTAGTATGTTCTGAAGCTAGAGGATTAGAATTAAGTATGTTTTGCTGCTTTGCCATCAATATACCACTCGGTGTAGCCTGTAGCCAGAGACAAACTCTTCTCCTTTCCAAATGTCGTACTGTATTCATACAATCTAATGCTATGATTCAGGAAAGCCTGCCAATTTTGGACGGAACTGTAAACTTGCACAGAATGGAATCTGTTGCCCATTCCAACATCTATTTAAACATGGGCTTCACAAAGATGTTCCACATCTGAATACCGATATACTGAATTGCAATGTTTTGAGACAAAACCCATCCTACCAGCAGTCCCTTTATATCAACCAGTACATAGGGAGTTTTCTTCCTAAGATTCTATAGATGGCAAAGGTTATCAGAGACCCTCTCTGCAGTTAGATTCCTGCTCTTCACAATAGATTTTGATCATAATTCAGAAAGAACAACAATCTTACTCCTTGCTGCCCAGAAGAATTTTACCAGGGCTCTTAATGGCAGCTGCTACTTCCAAACACAGTTCTTGTCAAAGGCTGTAGATGCAATTTGCTCAGTAGTGTCCTACCACTGAAAACAGGTAACATAGAAGTCAGAGTATAACTGCGAAGTCTTGAGAGGAGCAGTGTTGCTCATTACTGTCTAGGGAAGGGACTGCTGAGATGTTGATATTCTTAGGGTTTTTCTAATGCTGACTTAACTGAGCAGATGGCTCAGCTGTATTTTCTCATGTAGCAAGGTCCCTTAAAAATGGCTGAGAGAACAGTTTAGCGTCTACTGAGGTATCCAAAGGCAGAACTTACATACTTGTAGATTATTACTCATTTTTGCACATGTTCGCAGAAGAGAAACCCTGTTCTTTGGATTTTGTTGGTGGGGGTTTGTTGTTATTTTTTCTCCAAGGGGTTTTCTGGCCTTTTTTTTTAAATAACTCCTTGATTTATGTTATCTAAGGTACAATTACCTGACCTGGCTGTTTCTTGTACACTCATTAGTTTAAACCAATGCCCAGCTTTAGTAACAGGGAGAAATATCCTCACAGTAACAGGAAGAAATATCCTCCAACATTAAAGTTGCATTTCTTTTCTACTTTCATTTCTCAAGACCACCTGAGAGATTTTCATCAAACAAATGCCCTACAATCGCAGAGATGTATGACAGGGGTGGCACCCTTGTGCTCTTGTGCTCTGTTCCTGTATGAACAATCCTAGACAGTAAGGCCAGGTTTGTAGAAGGAGCTTGGACAGAGCCTCGCAAGCCTCCATGCTCAGGACTGCTGGATATTCTACTTAATGAGGTTTCTACCTGATTTCTAGTTGTATAACGAAAATCCTTGTCCGTTCTCAAGTCTGCACTTTGGGACATGCCCTCGAGATGATGATCATGTTATCCAGATGCCGCTTAGTTTGCTCTGTCTTTGTGAGCATTCATGTTAAAAGCAAAACAACTTCCACTCACCTAGAGAGATCTAATTTCACCCATAAGAACAAAATATTTCCACTACAGATGTAAGCTGTGGGAAGCTCACAGATGGATTTCTAACTCCCAACACAGATCGTCTAGTGCAATTAGTTTTTTTTTTCACCTCTAACTCAATTGCTGAGACAATCAACTTTAAAATGTAGATGCTGCTTAAAATGCTGCTGCTTAAAAGGTACATATAAGTGAACCTTAGTAACTAATGCTGACCATACAACCCACACTTACTCAACAAAATGTTGACTTGACATTGTTGATTACTTTTTCACTTAGGTGGTGATTACCAGTTATAAAGACTGGAAGTAATCAATCCCAATCTAACAGCTGGGCCTATTGATGAAGTAAAAAAAACAATGCAAAACTAAACAAAAGATTATGTCCACAATTTTGGAGATAAGAAGTGGAAAAATACGAAATCCTGAGGAAAACACACAAAAACTAAGCACAGATTTGTCCGACAATGGAAATTACCATATTTCTGTAGGAAAATGCTTAGTAACTTTTAAATTCTTCCTCCAAGATTCTCTTTTGTCATTGTCTTAAATTGTTCTGCACACCATCAATAGCCACAGCTGTTAAATTGTGAAGACGTGACAAGAAGTCTCTAGGCAAACAACTGCTCGGAGTGAGATCCTTTTCTTTAGGATAATCAGAGCTGGCTGACAAAAGGGGGCCTTACTGAATGCCCTTTCAACAATTTCTACACCAAGAAATGCAGAGAGGGAGGGAGGGGGAAGAAGGGGAGTAGTGTAGGGAGCACCACACTGCAAGAACAGAACAGCATCCTCTGCAGCCATACATTGCTTTGCAAGTAGAAAACAATCCTCAGTAGTTTAGTGCACGTACCTCACATAGAACTTGCACCAGGTCAGAACTGAGTGCCTCTAGTCACAGCTCTGAACAACTTCTAGCATGGTACCATGTTTTCCTTCAACATTTCTCATGAAGGTGAAGGTTTTATTAGCTACATACTACAATAAGTCTGAGCATTCCTTTAAAAAAAGCAGCTGGTAAAAACTTTATACATTATGATGTGACAGTGATAAAACCTAATAAAAACCTTAACAGCTTTGGCCTTACTAGACAGTAAAAAAAGGAAGGGCATGAAATGCCTCAGTTTGGCATTATGCTTGACGCAAATTTGAAACTGAAGTGTTGAGGAAACCCATAAAAAGCTTGCTTCTCTGGTAAGGTGGTAATGGAAACAAACACTGTTCATGTGCACTAAGTGAAGTTTTATACATTTTTTTGTCCTAGCAAAAAAAAAAAATAAAAGCCCAGCCATTAGCCTGTGGAAGAGCTCTTACAAGCACAGATCAGCCACTGCTGAAAGTATAGGGAATGACCTAGTGCCAAAAAAAGTTTTAAAAGTAACCAGTGGTTATCTCTTAAAAGGATGTTCACAATTTCCTCTGTAAAGGTGGTGTCGTAGTTCAGACCAAAAGATGTCTGCGCAAGTTCTAGAGGAAAATCATGCAAGAAAGAGTTAAGAAGGAAAATATTTCCCAGTTTTCTTATTTCTTCAGTGTATCTTCGTTAAAGAACAAAAATCTTACTGCTCTTCTTCACTGTTATCAACTGACATTGCCAAATGAGACATTAAACATCCTCCTCCTGCCTTAAATACTGTAATTTAAATGCACTAAGGATCAGCCATGTGCACTCTCAGTTTAGAAACAGATTCTACTCTTAGGACATTTAAATCAACTAATCAAATCCATAGCAGTAAGGCAGGACTTGTAACAACTAAACAAGAGCTTCCTCAAACTGCCTGTAACCACACCAGTTCTACAGCATTAAGACTTTGCTATCTCTTTTAATACAAGACTATTGTCTACAGCTGCCATTTGCCTCTTCCACCTCGGTCAAAAAACGCTTCTGCCCCCTAAGCACACCCTTCCATCTCTGAATTTGTTCCTCTCTCCATTACTATTTAAAATAATGAAACATACCTTTGAGCTCTATATGCATTTGGAAGACACCTGAAATGACAGATTCTATACAAAATGAAAACTATACTATCATAGAATGGTTAGGGATGGAAAGGACCTTAAGATCATCTGCTAGACTACAGCTACTAATCCCTTTATGTAAGGCACAATTTAAAAACATAGCAACAGAAGGGCAAAATTTTTGCCTACACACCTTCCAGAAAGGCCGCGGATCGATGAACATTTATTTTTGCAGCAGTCTCAGTAGCCTTCCTCTGTCCCCACTAAACCTTTGCACCTCCACATCATTCCTATCAGTTACACCAGTGCAACCACTCTGAGTGGCTCCATGACAAACTGCACCAGGGAACTCATCTGGGTGCGACACCATCTTTTGTTTTAATTCTATTATTTTAACCCAGATCAATTCCCTGTTCAGTTAGCCACACATGCAGCTGTGCTCACACAAGACACAGCACAATACAAAAGTCGGAACAAACAGCTGGAACTGCTAAGAAAACATGATTGTCACAGTACAGAGTAAGGTTCAGAAGCTGGATGCACTCCTAAGTACAAATATTTAAAAGCAGAGCAAAAGGTGTTATTAGGATAGCAAAACATAAATATTGCCAATTAGTGGCACTGCAGTGGGACGAGAAGTCGTATCACTGCCACAGCAGGTAAGCAAAATCACAAACTCTCCATAAAGTATATCCTGCTCTGTGCAAAAGGCCCAGTGCTTCACAAACTGCAGTGCAGCGTGCACATGCGGTTTCCCTCCAGGAGCATGCTCCCAGAAACCTTCTGCTTGCATAACCTTTCACTCTTGTGAAACGTAGAAACCTGTACACCAAGAATTGGGCTTACATTTCCTGTAATTCACAAGCATTAAAATCAATTCAGCCAAGTCACAAGAAGAGAAAGGGTTATGTACGAATGCTCCTACCCAGCTGTACGTATCCCATCCAACCATCTTAAGACTTCATTTCCACTTTTTGTGAAAAGGAAATAAACAATGAGCATCCTGTCCAATCACTGCTCAAAGCCCATGCTACTACCTTCAGAACATGAGCCACCTTCTCCATTTTTTTCTTAATGCTAGCTTACTGGAAGACTAGCTTTATTTTTAGACAGATTCTTAGTTAACCATGGTTACTTGTAATTTAAAAATACAGGGATACAAAAATCTCAGCTCATTTATTTTTGGCTGATTCAAAGTTGTACCAAAAGTGCTTGAGGCTTTCTCCACAGTCTACATTCCTTTTATATTCCATTAAGAGACCTCTCTTAGTAGCAGTGGCAGCAGTAAACTGAATTTCATGTTCTTCACTATTAGCATTTTACCCTAACATGTTGCCTCACAAAGAACCACGCAGGAACCTCCTCCTTTCCCCCCAGGTCAATTAGCCTGCTTAGTAAGCAACTGCAAGCATGTAGTGAAACTAATATATATTTTTACCTAAGCAATACCTCAGCCCCACAGCTTCCTTTAAAAGTAGGGGGATCTCACCGAAAAGAAGCCCTAAATTAGTCAAATTCTTTTGTGCATGGATGAACAACAGGAAAGCAAAGCCTTGGGGCCTCTGGGGAGGAACCCTGTCCCTGCAGACCTACTCTGATGTGCTCGGGAGATAAGGCTCCATAGTGACACTTAAGGAAAGGCCTGCTCACATTTGAATTTCTGCATTCCTCAAGAACAATTCATGGCAATCACTAACTTTGCAGAGGAGCTACATGAAAGCTTCGGCCAATGAATGAGGGTCATCTGCTCTTTATCACAAGGGTAAACCTCATCCTGGCCAGTTTCTAACCTTTTAACCCTGTGAATTCTTAATTTGCACATGAATAATGGAATTCTTGCCAAGAGTGCAACCTTCAGCTTCCAGTTCCTAACTTTAGAAACCAAGACCTGATCTCCTTGTGTGTTCAAATCTTAAACTCTTGGACAGATTAAAGTTTTTGATTTCCAAATGCAACACTAAACATTACAGTTCTGAAGCAAGAGATAAGCTTACTGGCAAAAGCTCTGACCAAGCAAAGTAAAAGAACATCCTCGCACCCTGCTGCTACCAGTAACTGAAGGGAGCATTTGCTTTTTCTCCTCCAAAGAAAGAATGCCCATTTAATGCCTATTCTCCACCTGTTTAATATGTATAGTTCCTTCTGTACCCTGACCATGAGGTAATTTGCCTTCACAGTAACCAACAACTGCTTCTAAACAAAATTATAAGCCTACAAAATCCCCCACAAGATTTTAATTTATTTAACTTAAAAGGTCTGCAAAGTTCAATCAGCTCATGATACCAGGCACAAACACTGTAAAACTTTGGTATAAAACTCATTTTGCACATTTTATGGGCTTCAAAATACAATGATACAAATTACTGGCTCATTTCACAGCTTTACAGTGAAGATTACACTCTGAAACCGGTCAGATCTTAACATGACTAAAAAGAAGAGACTGCTACATAAGACAACTTCATGTTTGGCCCCTAGTTAACCACTTAATCGCTAAGTCAACAACACCTACTGTGATCATTATGGATCCACTATCCCTTCCAGTTTTCTCCAACAGCCATAGGAAACCTTTCAAGTATTCAAAGAAGAAACCTTTTGTCAGAGTCTTACGGGGGGGGGAAGGGCTACAAAACAAGAGGCTCACTCCACAGCATGAAATCTTTTAGTTCACACCTCTTCCTTGGTGAAAATCTTTATCAAAAAAAGCAAAATAAAGTTAAACCATATTTCTGGTGAAATAACATGCATCTGAGAAACAAACACTTACAGAAGTTCAGTACTGTCTGAATAAAACCTAATACTACAAGTGTATTACTGTGTTGTACTACTACAGTGCTGCACTATTCCAGAAGGTCTCCAATAGAGAGAACAGAGCTCACCCTGCAGTATCTCTCACTAAAATGGCCCTGAATTTTCCACAGTCCTACACACAGTCCATCAGCCAGTGACTTAACATAGTATTTATGAAGAACAAACTCCTATCCTCTTAAGATTTTATTCAGTCTGTTTATTAATGGTGCTGACGCTCTGAAACCTAGTGATGTGAACTTAAGTGTCGACAATACTTCTTCCCCCGTTTTATCAAAAGTATCCAAGAGCTGCTTGGTCTGTTAATCCTGTATGTAAGATGCCATGATACTAAGTTATAAGTAGCCAGGTTTTTGAAATCAAGAGTTCCCAGATCAGCTCCTTACACCACATGAAAAACTCATCACTTACTAGCAGCCACCTGCTGCCAGGCTCATTTTCAACTGCCCCATGCTCTGGCTCACTTCGCACCTTCCTGGGTTATCTTATGGATAGTATTTATAGTAAGTTCAGAAGCACACAGGAAAAACTAACAAATGTTAACATTCTAGCATTTTTTCACATAAGCTAATGTACCAATTGTATTAACTAGTCGCATTGTGATTTTGGTAAAACTTGCAATTTACAACAAATGCCAGGTTTTCAGAGAGACATCAGTGCCACAGTTCTGTGCAACTTGCTACTAAGAACAGGGTTGAAGAGGTCAAAGGAAGCCTTTTCCTATTAGATTAAGTTCATCAGTTAAGTCCTATTATAGAGGGAACATGAGAAGACTACATAAACTGTGTACTCTCTGTGTTACACTTTCTCTGAAAAGAAAAAAGAAAAAAACCCGTAGTGCTGTAGAAGCAGCCTACTGGCAATGCTTTGCACTGGCACGGAAAAAGGCATGGCATTCAGGTCCTAACACACATATGTTGCTCAGTGCATTTAAAGATGCTAGGAAAACAGAGGGCAACACACAGTCAGGGTCAGACAGTTAAAACCATAAAGGCACTTACACACAACTAATTCCTTCACCATTCATCTAGTAGCAGGGAGTCACCCTAGAAGCGTGACTCTCACTTCCTAGTGGAACCACGTAACAGGCCCTTAGGTCAGTTCCACAGGAGTCCCAGAAGGGACAGCACCCGCATCTGCTTGGCTGAATGCACGTGTCAGGAAAGCAAGAGCTTGGTAATATAACCCTCACGGTTGCCCAGAAAGA
>NW_009933809.1:0-869 GCF_000696875.1 Nestor notabilis | reverse complement strand
TCTTTCCCTTCCCAAAGACAGACATCTGTATCAGTCGTTCTGCCCTGCCCCAAGATGGCACAACACAACACCAAGATATTGAATAAGGAGTAATTTTATTGTTTTTTAATCAGATTTGTAGATAACCCTTGTAAGGCTGCCTGAAGGGCACTTGGGAAACAAGACCCAGGAGCGCTGCAGCCAGCACAGCTCTGAACCACCCCCTGCTCTGGAGACCAGTGACCCACAGGAGTCACACACACCAGTGCCCAAAAGGCCTCCGAGGTGGCTGTGCTGCTCCTGCCGCGCCAGGGTCATCGCAACTGTTGGGTATAATCTTTAAATACGTAAAAAGAAACAAAGGTGCTGCAGAATTGACTCGCTCTTTGCTTTTGTGATTTATCTTTTTAGATACACAATCAAAAGGATAGGTTGTTGTGTACTGTTCAGGAAATTGCTGTCACAAACTCAGAAGCAGGTTAATAAATAAGAGCTGGAACTTACTTGCTAGTGTGAGGTGGCTTTTTTGACTGAGAATGGCCCCATATTTGTTCAGAGCTAAGCACTGGTAAAATCCTTCATCAGACAGCTCTCCTTTCTTCCCTTCCACCTCACTGATATACAATGAGCCATTGGACAAAGTGTAGATCCGTTCATTTTCAGATACTTTGCCTCCGTTTTTCAGCCATGTAACAGTTATAGGAGCTTCACCACGGGCCTGGCAGTCTAAAACCACCGGATCCTTCCTTGAGACTGTAACGTCCTGAGGCTCTTTCACAAAAAAAAGTTCACTAAAGCACCACACTCCTGAGAGAGAGAAAAACAGATTTTGCTGTAAGTTCAGAGGGGCAGGTTACCGAGCACACTTGTGAGCAGCGAGTCAGCCTGCC
>NW_009933808.1:500-832 GCF_000696875.1 Nestor notabilis | reverse complement strand
ACTGTCATCCAGTATTTCCTCAGCATGTACTCCAAGGGAAAGAAGGAAGTAGGGGAAAAAAACTGTCATCCAGTATTTCCTCAGCATGTACTCCAAGGGAAAGAAGGAAGTAGGGGAAAAAAAACGGAAGTTGGAAGAGACCTACAGTGATCATCAAGTCCAACTGCTCGACCACTTTGGGGCTGGCAGAAAGTTAAAGCGTGTCATCAAGGGTGTTGTCCGAATGCCTCTGAAACACCGATGGGCACAGGGCATTGGTCACCTCTCTAGGAAGCCTGTTCCAGTGTTTGGCCACCCTCTAGGTAAAGAAATGCTGCCTAATGGCTAAGCTC
>NW_009933808.1:0-331 GCF_000696875.1 Nestor notabilis | reverse complement strand
CATAACGGCCCTTCCAGCCCTGTCACCAGCCTTGTCGCCCTCCTCTGGACGCATTCCAGGGCCTTCCCGTTCTTATTGAATAGTGGGGCCTAGAACTGCACCCAGGGCTCGAGGTGAGCCTGCACCAGCGCTCATTACAGCAGCACGACCGCCTTTTTTTTCTTTTTTTGTTGTTTGTTTGTTTGTACCTCCCAGCTTCCTGAGTCAATGCCCCCTTCCTTTCTTGTATGTGCTATGATGGACGCCTTCGGCCCCTGCAGTCTGGGCCTTGAGCAGTAGCCCAGCGCTTTCTCAGCTTCTCTGACATCTTCCAGCTACTGACCGTGTCCCG
>NW_009933807.1:29961-33744 GCF_000696875.1 Nestor notabilis | reverse complement strand
GTCCCCGCAGGCGGAGGGTCTCTCCCGGGTACCTGTGGAAGGGTTCAGCTCTGCGTGCTGGGATGGCTCATCCCTGCCAGGCCAGCAGCAAATGCCCACTCGGGGGCAGTGCGGACCCTTCCTGAAAGAAGGTCGATGAACAAGGCACGGCAGCAGCCAGAGCTTGCAAAGGGGAAGAAAGTATCCAGAGGACACACAGCAGAGCTCTGGAGGTTTGTGGGTGGGCTGCGTGCCCTTCCAAGAGGTGGGGACCCCGCCGGAGCACTGCAGGCTGCTGGAGCCTCCCAGGTCCCAAGAGCAGAGACATGGTCTTTGGTGTTGGGAAAGGCTGAGCTTAGGCACGAACTTAAACCCTCAGTGATCCCTTAAATCCATAGCGAGAGCTCATTCCTGAGCAATCTGAGCTTACAAAACTGGGCATTAGGGCAGCTGGAGAGGCAAGAAACCTGGGCAGAGAAACACTGCAGGTACCTCTGAACCCCTGTTCTGGGAGACAGCGACTCAAATGTGTTACTGCTCAAGGCTGCACCACTTCTCCCATGTGCTTCATGTTTCATTAAACAACAAGCAGCATACATGCAATGCCTCTGAAAATAATTTTATGCTGGAACAATACAAAAACCAAAGCAGCACATTTGAAAGGCACTTCCAGAACAGCTCCAGTCCCCTTGAAGCAGTGCAGGAAGGATTGCTCTTGGATTTATCCCTTTGCTGTCTAAAAGCTGGCACTCTAGGTGTATTCTGGTAGAATGAAAAGGCACATCAGTCACTATTCTGCTTTACAGGTCTCATGCAGGCTGTAGTTAAACTGGCCTCTCCGTGGGGCTTGGGCATGGCAGAGACCATGGTGATGGATCACACCCACTCAAGAAATGGCATTAAGACAAGGAATACGTTCTGGAATACGTGTACACATGGAAGCGTGCCTGTGCAAGACAACAGCTCTCTTCTCACGTGCAAGATGTGAGAACATATGTAAACATCTGCAGCGCAGCCTTTCAGAATAAACCTACAGAGGCTATTTTTTTCAGGCAGGAAACATGATAGTACACAAATCAACGTGATGGTAGCTGCAAAGGATGACCCAGAGTCCTGCTGATCATTTCACTGTCACAGTGAATTTATAAGCAGTGTGTTCTGAAGCTCACTCAGGGCTCACATGGTGTATATTGGCAAGACAGGAGCTTTGTGCAATGCCAGTAACATACCTGCTCCTTTCTTTACCTTAAAAAGCAACCAATACCTGAGTTGAAAAGTTGGTTTTGTTTTGTTTTTTCTGCAGCCTTGGAAGTGTTAAATAGAAGTATCAAAATATTTTTGATAGCTGTTACTACACTCTGGCAATAAAAAATGATAGCTATGTATTTTCCAAGACAAACGAGCCCGCATTACGAAGGCAAGAAAACACACAAATATACGCAAACAGAACTGGCTGGCAACACATCATCACTGGCAGATGGCAACACCGGCACTAGCTTGGGGAGGCTGGCTTTGCTTATGGATTAATGAAGCAGGGAACAGAATGATTTCTGTCAGGGAAGTTGCAGTGCATGTCAGGTATGTCCTTGTGGTCTTGAAGGCCTTAAAAGATTTTTAATCCTTTTACCATTGTCTGGGGAAAGTTTCAGAATTACAAGAGACAGCAGCAGCAACAAGGAAGCATCATGCCAAGCCCCCACAAAGCAGTTACCTCCAAACCTCGACAGCACAGATGTGGTATTTAAAATCATATTTCTGCATTAGGCAGAGGCTGCCCAGTTGCAAGGTTTAAGGATGACAAAGACAGGAGGATGGAGACACTTTCAATGACTAAAATAACAGTTTTTTCATAACATGCTAAACAGTTTTTTATGACACTTATTTGAACAACTGTAATTTATATCCACTGAATCATGACACTGCATTCATTGAAGATGTAATAATCGATTACAAAATATTTGATTGTAAATGTAAGTCTTACTTAAAAAGAGAACAAAAAAGCTGGGAAGGGATCTTATTTATTTTCCCCATATTAAGACTGGTGAGTGGGACTGAAGTTTTTCCCATGTATGAAGTATGAGAGAGAAATACACGGTACACTGAGGGAAACAACGTTTACTAGAATGCCACTTAAGGCAAGACTTGTCCTTTTCACGTAACGAAGTCAGCTCTTTCACAAGAAGGTGGGAGAGGAAAAGTGATGTGACAGCCAGGGAAGACTACTATCCCAGATTCCTGAAAATTCACATGTGGCAGAAGGCTTTGCTAGGAGGTGTCCCCCCCCCCATACCTGCCATGGACACCAACAGATAAGAGGTTCATCAGTGGCCACCCATTTCCTCTCTACCAGAAGCCCTCCCTCTGAGGCCAGACCAGACCCTTCCCACAGCCCATCCTCCCAGCAGCCACCCCTCCTTTTCCTCAGGTCTCCCTTACCTTGGGGCTGCACAGCCTACATGAACTGGGCTCTCCCCCTGGCTGATCTCTCCCACCTCTCCTTCCTGCAGGGTGCCCATGTCAACTCGTCTTCCTCCAGTTCTCTGCCTGGGGTTTCAGTCAGTACAGGCACAGACTCTACTGCTCTCCAATAGACTCAATGTTGCTGCTTAGAATGCAGCCCCGACCTGTCATAAGACATTACTTACAACATATCATTAGTACCTTACAAATTGTTTATTGTATGTCATATAAATCAAATAAACCCAAAGGTATATGGTATAAAAAATAAAAATATTTACATATTCCAAATACATAAATACTTTAAGAAATCCTGCTTATTTTGAAATGTTGAATCCATTTTGTTCAGTGAGACTCTGCAGACTCAGAACTGCCAGAACAACAGAAGTCAGAAGGTGTTGTGAAAATAAATACATAAAAGGTGACAGTTTAGGGTCCAAGACTTCCCCAAGAGTCCCAGACAGTTTACAACCTAAGATCAGTCCACTTTGGAAATGACACTGATCAAAGAAGTGGGTTCATATCAGGGTGTAAGAAGTGCTGAAGCGATCCAGTGGCCACTCTAATATTGTCTTAAAAACATTGCTCTGGAGGACAGAGCTAGGCTGACAAGGTAAATGGCACTCAGAAATGAAGCAGATGGTATCTTTAACATGGATCCAGCACGCAAGTGAACACACACGACCGAATGTTCAACTCCAAGGGACTTTCACATGACATCTGGTCTGAAGGTGCTTTTGGGAGCCATCACAGAGACTAGAAAAAACACCTCCACTGTTTTGTATCCATTTAAGAAACACAGATTTAGGAATTTTACCAGAGATTGCAAATTGAACCAAGGACAGAGGGAAGGCATTGTATTCCCACAAGGCTCCCTGCCTTAACAATCAGCGGGGCAAATCACATGCTGAAGATGGAAGTCACCGGGGTGTAACCACTCAGTGCTTTACGCAGGGGAAAGAGGACCAGTTTCTTGTAAGTGGGTTATTCTGCTCAGTACTGGAACTTGAAGGGTGAAGTGTTTCACAGCCCAACGCCAGGGAAAAGGTCCTGGCAGGTGTTACTGTGTGAAGCACCTGCCTCTAGAAGCACCAACATGAAGAAAAGTTTGGGACATAAATCCTATTAGAAAAATGGAGAGAAAAGAAAAGGCACAGGAGGAAAAATCGGGATGGGGGAGGGGGAGGGCAGGAAGAGGCTCCGGACGAGCTGTGTGCTGAAGGCAGGACAGCGGCTGGGGGAGTTTGTGCAGTTGAGAGCAGAGGGCTGGGAAGGGGAACTCCTTTCGGATCCACTCCGCAGCATGTCATCCGAGAGCAGGCCACCAGGAGGAGCAGCGCACCCACC
>NW_009933807.1:11312-29930 GCF_000696875.1 Nestor notabilis | reverse complement strand
CCCCCCCGACCAGAGCACCCCCGCCAGCTCCAGCCGGGAGCAGCGGTTCCAGCTCGTCGGGAAGGCCTCCATGCACACAAGATTTTCAGGAGGGAGGGGTGGGCTGCATTCAGTATCGTCTCCTCCGTCTTTTTTTACCCGTTTTCTTCTCCTTCTCTTTCCGGGCTCCAGCCGTGGTAAATGTGATACAGTGAGCATCTAAAAAGTCCAGCAGCTTTGCCTTGGAAATTTTAATGCCATTCTGTTTGAGCTCTGTGTGCATATCAGCCAGCTCAATTGGCTCATAGAAGAGAATCTTGTTGTACAGGGCTGTGTTTGAGCGGATATAGCACCTTACTGCCTCCATCTTTTCTTCTTCCCGAGCTGCTGCCTGAGATGCTGGAAACTCCTCTTCCTCGTCCTCAGACTGAAAAGCACAGGCTTCAAATCCATTCATGAAAGAACTAAAAGCAAAATCAAATAGACCACAGAGCAAGGAAAGAGCAGGCCATCAAGGACAGGACCAGAGCTCCCCAAATCCCTGGTGGCGAACCCCTGTGACTACCCTCTACAGGATCACAGACTCTCCAATGCCAGCACCCACAAGATGAGTGAAGCAAAACGGCACGTGCTCTGCAGACCGACCCATCCCAGCCACGACAGAGTTGGTCCTGCTCACCCAGCCCCAGAGCCGTCTGGCATTCCTTGCTCCACATCCATAGCACCTACTGCTGCCATACTGCAGCAGCCTCTTGAGTAGTGCTGTGCCATCCTCTTCCTGTGCTCTAGCTGCAGGTTTTCAGTGAACACTGAGGGCTCCTTGTCACTCTAACCTGTGGAGACCAGGCAAGCCAGATTTGGGCCTTACCCACATGCAGCCACAAGCACTTTTGTGTTCTGAGAACTAGGAATTAGACTTAAAACCCCAAAGCCTATTCCTTTTGTAGGACTGTGCTGACCTTCAAATAACATACCTGAGGAGGTGGCTGCGCCACTGTAGGCCACACAGACACTCACCTCTGTTTGCCACATTCCTAGTTCATCTCTGTCATGCACCACTGACTGTTTTGTTTGGTGTTTTGCTGCCTTACCTCTGTGAATCAAAGGAGATGTCACTTCCATCCAATGAAGAAATTGTGGACTCCTGAGATGCTGATAACGTTGGTTCCTCGCCATCACCTGCCAGAGACCATCTCTCTGGCGATACAGATGACTTTTTCTGCTCTTTATCTCCTTCTGGGTGATGTGTCATTTTAGTTCCCTCCTTGGGTGCTGCACAGCCTGTTTCATGGGTTCCAACAAGGTCATCATCAGTCCTCAGCACTGGGAGCACTGAAGAAGTCGTCACAACCTGTTTCCTTTTGCCCACAGCCCTTGAGGCACTGGCACGCTTTCCACCTCCTGCCCGGTCTGCTTTTGGCTGCTTAGAGCGTTTGGCTGGAGACTTCTGCAGGGGAGGCTGGGAAGGTGGGATTTCATCCTCAAAGTCAGAGTCCACGTCCTGGTGAGTATACTGGAATATCTCCTTCAGCTTCAACACCATCTGGCGTTTTGGGAGTGCGCGAACTCCAAATCTGAAAGAGAAAGGTAGGAGCTTAGGTTAAGATAATGCTCACCTCTCGCTGTCACAGCTCAGGCTGGGAGATCCAGTGATCATCTGGCAAAGTATGACTGTGACCTCAAAAAATGCTTCCTGGAGCTTCCCCAGGTTTCACTTCCACTTTCTTTTGCACTATTTGCCAGTGAGTTTCTGTTCATAAAGAGTGGTAATGCTTACCTGCTCAACTCCTTCTTCAGCTGGGGGGTCTCCATCATGGAGTAAGCTGGCATTGGTGTCACTGGAGTGCTGGGAGACTTGTCGTTTTCCTGACAGGAAGGTTCTGCAGCAGAATGAAATTAACATCATCAGAATTACTACAGAAAGGACTTAAAATGGCTGGTGTCTTCCCTTTTAATGGCATATATTCTAGTAGCACTACTTTCCTACAAGGTGTTTTAATTATTACTCAGCTTCATATCGGACAGAACAGTCAACACTTCTTATTTTCAAAACTGAGATACTTGTGTTTTATTGACTTCAAATCAGAAAACAGCTTAAATTAAGATATATGTCACGTCTGAATATGAAGCCCATTCAGGGCTTTGCTAGAACAAGCAACATTTACAAGGCACTTAAAAAACCATGTTTACTGAATTCCACAAAGTGTTTTTTCTCCCAGGAAGGAAATTTCATGATAGGAACTTGATGCAGAAGAAACTGAGCAAGTCAAGCTTCTTGGCTCTTCAGTTAGATACTGATTTAATAACACCAATTTACTGATACTGTAAAGCACAGCCTCACATCATATTCTAAATGCAAGTTAAACTAATCACTTAGGATGGCATAATGAATTATTTAATTAGATACAATGAGATTTGATCTCAGATGGAAAGAACCACACAAAGAACCATACTGTGTGAGGCATGCACAGGTTTGTTGCAGGGGCCCAGACCAGCAAAGAGAAGGCAGCACAAGACAGCAGTGCACGAGCAGAGCTTTGCAGGGAAGCATGCATGAAGCCTCTCCATGGGTAGGGACAGGCACCCATGCCAGCAACCCTCTGTGCCTGCACCACTGTGCTGCTTACCTCATGTACATTAGCACAAGCATTACTCCGTGAATGCATGAAAAGCAAGAGCACACAGAGCACCCACTACTACAGGGAGCAAATATCCACTGGCATGCAAGCTGAAGGCTGTTTCTTCGTTCTGTTTTGGTGAGGTTTTTTCCTCCAGGTACCTGTAGCTTCTGCAAGGAGTACCATTGCTATCACAGAACCACTGTGAATGAAATACAAATGGCCATGCTCCAGGAATCCCATGTTTAGGTATGCTCTCTCCCACATCAGAAGATTACTGCACCTTTTTTGTGCCTGGCCCTGACAACTACTTCAGACCAGAAGGCATAAAGACCCTTTCAATATATCAGGCAAACCTCAGGTGAAATGATCACTTAAAATGAAAACAATTTAACCTAGTAAAAAAATCTAGTATCAATACAGGCTCTCACCAGGAGTCTTCACAGCATCTGTCTGATGGGCACCTGCTGCAGCTGACAACCTCTGAGACAGAGGAAGCATCTCTGGAAATTCATCTTCCTCATCTTCTCCATTCCAGTCATCCCAGATTTTGGAGTTCAAGTAACTTGGTATATTGCCCACTGATGAACACGCCTCAATAGGACTCTTTTCAAGACAGAACAAAGTTGTTCTTCTGCCAACATGACTTCCTTGAAGAGGAGTACTGCCTTTAATTTCCTGCACGTGGGCTGGGCTCTCCCACTGCTCATGCTGAGAGCCAGCCCTGGGGCTGCTGGTGGTGCTGGTCTTTGCATGGCTGACCGGGTTGGAGTCCTGGCTGTTACGTCTGACTGGTGACAGATACTCAACATGCCAGCAGTCATCAACGGGGATTGGGGGCTCATTACAAAGCAAGACACTGCTGCTCAAAGAAGGCAGACTTACCTCCTTTTCATTGTCCTCTACCTCAACCACACTGGTATTTGTTTTACCTTCCAATGACTGCTCATGGCACGGAGGCACAGGTTTGGACAAAGATGAGATCTTGGCACATTTTCTTTTTATGTTGGTGTGGCCAGGGGAGAGCAGAACTGGATCCTCTGGAGAAACTGGGAGGGAGTTCATGGAAAATGATCCCACAGTTGGGCTGCTGGGAGGGCTCCTTTCACTGACTGAGTTCTCCATAGGCAAATGTTTGTCTGACAATGTTGTTTCATGAACTTTTATTAAATTTCCAGTCATTTCATGGTTACTATTACCTGTTGTGAAGTTCCTTGTGCTGAGTTTAGATCCTGGACTCTTCAAAGAATTAATACTTGTGACCTGAGTCTGTGTTGAGAAACTTCTGCTTTTGCTCAGAAACGGTGTGTCTGGCACTAACCAGGAGCTGTCTGTACCCAAAGACATTTCATGACCAAGCCTTTTTTCAGGGCTCAGGTTTGGGCTCCGTTTGCTCTCCATGCAAACATCTATTTGTCTGCTGGGAGACAATTCGGTGGACATCTTTACATCGTTGCTTATATGCACTGTATCTGTAATGCCACATGAGACCTGGGTTGATCTTTGCTCTGTTTCAGTGACTGATGAGTTACGTTCAGGTTTTGGTATCTCAGGACCTTGTTCTACATTTGAACATTTCAGTTGACCAGAGATTTCCATTTTCTTTAGAGCAGAGCCTGACTCTGGCGACTTCTTGTCATGCTGTAATTCCATTTCATCATCAGAAGATAAAACAATAACATCACCCTCCTTATTCTCCTGAGCTGCAGCATCCCGAGTTCTCATGACCAGTGATGACAACACTGGGACATGTGTATCCTTGTTTAAATCAATGTGGGGAAGCTTTGCTGGAGAAATTACGTTCTTGTTTCTTGATGCAGCACCCAGCTCGCTGGCTTTCTGAAAGTGTATTTCATCAGATGGGAATGATTTCTCCTTTCTGTTCTGCTTTGGTGTTGACGCATGCTTGCTAGCAAAATTTCTCTCTGATTTTGGAGATGCAGGTGAAGAGCCAACAGCGGGAAAAAGGGGCACATAAGGTTTGGGAGGAGGACTCCCACAAAAACTGTTCCTGTGTGGAGAGAGATCATTTTGTGACTTGCTACACAGAAGTGAATCATCCACATCAACATGCTTTTCACCAGGAGCCTTCCCTGATTCTTTGATAACTTCTTTCAAAGGAGAAGGCTCACAGTACCTTCCCTGAGTTCCCTGAGAAAACAAGTGTTCGTAACTTTCATTTCTGTTAGTATCATTGTGGAAACTTGGTAACTGTTTTTCACAGTGATCTGCCTCATCATGCGAGACCTGAGATGACTTGTTATCCTTCACACCTTCACATCTCTTAACAGTCTCTCCTTCATTAGTTGTGGCACCATGGGATGCTATGTCCCATTTTTGAGGTTCACTGTGGTGAGGCACAAAAGTGGTCTGTAGATCATTCATCCTCTTGCACCTATTTATATCCTGCATTTTCTCTTCCTGTGCAGACAAGTCACATTTAGATTTTTCCACATCATTGTCATCCCTCATATCTTTGAAGCTGTTGCTTATTAAAGCAGATTTAGATCTCTTTACCTCTTCCTCATCAGTTTGCTGGTTTGTACCTTGGGCTGCCTCAGTATCACTGCAGATGCTGGAGTCTGTTCCCTCACTCCCCTCTGTTTCACCTTGAACCATTTTTCTCTGAGTTGCAGCAAACTCATAGATTTCCTCCAGCTCCTGTTCACCCACCCCATCTTCCTTCTGGCATTCAGGGTTCAGCATAGCTACTTCTTCCTCATCTTCACCCACCCACATCGACTTCAACAGGTCTTGGAAGTTCTCAGCTCTGTCCTCACAATCTTTGTCATCCGTCACAGAGATAAGATCGTCTTCTGAATCCGCTCCAGAAGACACCTGACTCTCTCCAGTGTTGCTTTCACACTTTGCCATCAGTTCCCTCACACCAAACCTGCAAGGATATAATAGTAATGTTAGTATTGTCCTCTTCAGTATTACTTCACCATTTGGCTGCCTGATCACTCTTGTGAGCCTTGTAAAGAAATCGCATGAGGATCCCGTTTTCCCAAGATATACAAGATCCAGTATACTCCTGAAATTCCAGGTGTCACTCCCATGAAAGCATCAGGCTCACTCTTCCTTTTTTATGTTTAAGACTAAGCAGGTACATGACTACACTAAACCCCTTTTGCCATTTGCGCTGGTGAGAGCTCCAAGCAATGGCTGGGGCTGGATAATCATAGAACCATAGAATAGTTAGGGCTGGAAAAGACCTTAAGATCATCTAGTTCCAACCCCCCTGCCATGAGCAGGGACACCACACACTAAACTATGTCCCCAAGGCTCTGTCCAGCCTGGCCTTGAACACCTCCAGGGTTGGAGCATTCACAGCTTCCTTGGGCAACCCATTCCAGTGCCTCACCACCCTCACTGTGAAGAACTTCTTCCTTAGATCTAACCTAAAGTTCCCCTGTTTAAGTTTAAAGCCATTACCCCTTGTCCTACCACTACAGTCCCTAATGAAGAGTCCCTCCCCAGCATCCTTGTAGGCCCCCTTCAGATACTGGAAGGCTGCTATGAGGTCTGAAGGGGGCCTACAAGGATAATGTCTGTCATGTGCAAGCTTCGTGGCTTTTTGGAGTAACAGGGCAGGTCTGCACATACATTTTGGCAAGACCCAACCATTTTCCCCCTGTATCTCAGCAACTGCTCCCATTTCAAGCTCTTTACTTAGCACACACCTAGGATTGTGACTGAGAGCATGGCTGACACAACACACTGGAGTTCTAAGCATCCAATACGTTCTGCAAGTGTTGTTCAAGTTAAGTGCATTGCTCGTGCAATGCTTTGAGAATCCCATATAGAAGATATGCTCATCACTGGCTGTCAATAAACACCTTGAGACAAAACTCTTGGCAAAAATTCTGCTAAGCATATGCTGAACATAGAACATCTCACACAGGTACACGCTGAAGAGACCTGTGGAAAAGACGTAGGTAGGTTGTTCTTATGTGCAAGTTTCATTTAAGATGTAAGCAGAGGATTATGGAATTTGTAAACCACTAAAACTGCACTGAAAGCTATAAGGTTGGGATCTGTGTGGCTGAAAGCACAAGGGGATCCAAAACATGCTAATGGCACAAACCTGGCAGCCAGTGCGCCCACCTGGGGCAGCACCCCAGCAGGGATGTCAGCATCAGCAGCATAGAGGTACCGCAGGAAGGCAGACACTGCCTCTGCTGTCACGTCACTCAGCAGCACACGGCGTGTCTGCGCATTCCCATCCTCCTCTACTAAGAACCCTTGGCTGTGAACCTGGGGTAAAAGGAAAGCAAAAAAAGTCCATTTGCTAATAAAGGAACAGCAACACCAAGGTTCTTGTTCCTATCAGCTTAACTCCTTTCATTCACCAAAGTATTATGGTGGGACCAGGACCTGATGCCTCAGAGGGAAGCTAAGATGACCAGTTATGCAGAGCTTCATATGGAATAGGGCATTTCCTTCCTGATCCTACAGCTGTTGGCTTCCATGAACTTTAACTACTCCTTTTAGTTACACATACAAAGATGGTCTTAAAGTTCTCCAGTTAGTTTTGGAATCAAATTACTTCCCAGAGCACAGTTTCCAGTGTTATCTATACCTCTCTACAAGCAAGCTTCCTCTGATCTGTTTTGAATTTACCTACCCTTGATGCACTGCCATAAGTCTAGTTCTCCTGGTGTCTCTCAGGAAAAGAGACAGGGCAAAAAGCACTTAGGAAGCTTCCTCCATTGCTGATGGGCAAAATGCAAAGAAGGATCTTTGCCTCCCCATAGTGTCCTCAGATGAAGTACCATATTTTCCACCACTTGGTCACGATTCTGGTTTCCTAAGCTGAAAAACTACCGCAGGTCCCAAGGCACTTGCTGTTAAGCCCAGCAGTGCTCTGTGCTGATTCTGTCACATTAACTGAGTGTAGGTGGGCAGTCTGGGCTTTCCTGAAGCAGAGGAGGAAAGTACATCAGTAGTACTTACAACTTGGACGACCTGTGGACATCGCGCATACAACACAAACATGTGGGCATAAAGGACTTCTCCACAGTCCACCTGGAACTGGACATCACTTAAGTGGGGATTGTTGACCATTGCACCAAAATCTTCAGCCAGCAACCTGAGGGAGGCCTAGAACACAGAAGGAACACAGTCAGAATTTATGTTACAGCTGTCTAACATTTCTCTGAAAAATAAGGGAATAACCCAGTTTATCGGCACTGCTGTGCTGTGGGCCCCAGTCTGGATACATTGCCTTTGCCTCCTGGAGATCATCATCAGCATTATCAACTTCAGGTCTTCTACATGACAAACAAGCAATGACTAACAGACATTTCTGGCTTTGTTTTCCTCCACTTTTTCCACAGGGTGGCAATTATGAAGAAAGGGCAGTCGTGCTGTATTCTACTGTACTTGTTCTGCCTTGTATTACAGCACATTATCACCCTCAGATCTTTACCACACCATATCCTGATGCGGTCTAGCCACTGCCTAGAGTTGGCCTCTTGATCTACTGCCTTCCACCGCATTTTTAGGAAACTGTAATTTCCACTTTGATGGACTTGAGCTCGAGTTGCTATAATTAGAATAAGGAGAAAGAGAATGACTCAGGGATGGGGTAATGAGCCTTTCTTCTCTCATTCACTGTCTGTCAACAGCTGAGAAGAGCAGCTCTGCAACAAGGGGCCCACATAGAACAAAACCGATGTAGGTGTCTAGTTCAAAGGAATTTATGTGCATGTTACTGAAACCCCTTTGGAAAATTCCACTCAATTATTAAAAAAAAAGAAACATAATTTCTATTATCATCCCAGAACCCCTTCCTGGGATTCTGGGGAGGGCTGGTTGTCTGAGCTACCTCTGAGTGGTTACTGTGAGTGGTTACTGGTGATGGGAAGGTCAGGCCTGGGGTACGCTGCCAAAGAAAGCAATGATAAATGTTCTGTTTCTGCTCTGGAGCTGCTCCCAGTATGAACCTACCTCAGGCAATCTCCTAAAGACTCAGATCCCTCTAGGCAAGTGTTGTGGCTCTGGTGGTGGTCAATGCTTCAGACAAGTGTGAAACACCTTCAGCTCACAGCTGAGAGGCTGCCTGAATGTAAGTAGAAACCAGTTTATAGGTAACACACTGTTCATTGTCCCTGTGCTTTCCAAGCCTACTGCAGAGTTGAGGAACTGCAAGTTTTATGCAAGTGAACATCTGCATGAGATGCTGTTCCACCTGGAATAACACAGCTCTTTATTTTATTAACAGGTTTCTACATTAGCAGTGGACTGTGGAAACCCAACGTTTCTACTTGCTCCAGCATGTGTCTGAAGGCAGCCAACACTAATTAGCACCAAAAGAGCAGCACACACCAGAACGCTTCTTCATAGGTGGGCTAGAGAAGACTCTGCACGTCACGGCAGTGGTGCGGACTGCTCTCCAAGGGGAAGACAGGAAGCTCAGTCTGGAAACTAATCTGACGTTTCTTGCTTTCTTATTCTTGGCAGGTAGGATACCTGCAAGACAGTACCTCAGGAAGCCAGCAAACACAGACTACTGATGCTACGTTCCAGGCAGCAAGCCCAGAATGGCTTTCCTGCCGATGCTAAAATTATGAATGAAGAACGGGGAAATTAAATAAGGCTAAAACCCTCCTGGCTGCACCATTCTCTGTGCAAAGTAAACAGACTGGTCTGAAGACAATGAACACCGAAGAACACTCTCTCCTACTGAGGTGGCCTGCTAGGCTGGACTCCACAGATGTGACAAGGGTCTTAACATGGGTGGGAGGATGTGCTACCGATGCAATGCTCTATTTGCTCTACATGGTTACATGTAGAGCATGTATTTGCTTTACTCTGTGCTCATATGAAGCACTAATCTCTCCCGCTGGCAATCCAACTCTTCAGCAATGCTTCACTTGCTCAGGAAAACTATCATGGAGTCAAGCTAAATCTGAAAACAAAATGATCATACTGGTTTTGCTGGTAGCAACTGAGTTTCAGCAATAGTATCAGTTTCTGTATTCTAAAGGCCTCTGGTTTAACAGACTCAGAAGCTTGTAAAATATGACTTTTTTTTTTCCTTATTTTTTTTTAAATACCCCCAAGGAATAGCTAGAGTTTCTGCGATGCGCAAATTTAATACTCATTCCCACCTCAAAGAATTGTCTCCTTTAAAAAGTATCTTAATTCTGTAAGCACAATATGAAAGTGCATTCTCAGAGCATCCAAATTTACCCAGTACCAAAAGCTGCAGTTCTCACGGCATTATTTATTATCAAACCAAAGATAATAAGTTTCACCAGATAAAATGGATGCCCTTGGTAAGAAAATAAATTAATTTGGTTTTATATCCACTTCAGTTGAAAACTGATTATACATCCATGGGGGATTACATATCCACCTGTGCATCTGGGGCAAGGTGTGATCTACACAATGCTACTAGCTTGATAAAAACATCACCTGTGGCTTAGTAGCCTGTACTCTTCACTAAGTCACCACAGAAAATCAGTCACACTGATTTTCGGAATAGTCCCTCTGATTTGTGTTCCCACAATTGAAGATTTTCTATACCAAACCTTTTAAAAACTCATATTAGCAGAAAAAAAAAAAGCTAATTTTCCATGGACCTCACAGCATTCCACGATCTATCAAATTTTTGTGCCAGATGACAGAATCTGGTGCAAGTCAGCCTGTCCTTGCAAGAATTCTCTGTCCCGTTGCAAAGCAGAGCATGGAGAGGAAGCTGATGGAGGAGGAAGAGTTCCATTCAGAACCACACAAAGTAGGTGTGTGAGCCTGAAGGAAGCAATGGGAAGCTCTGCCTCTCCTGGGCTGCAACCAATGCTGTTGGACAGCCTGGGCATTAAACCAGAGTCCTGCCTAACATCATGCAGCTGCATCCCTAGTTCCTACCCCCAAATAGCACAGTAACATAACACTTTAACCTGGTTCTCTTTATATAAACCATGCATAGTTTGGCCATTTTAAATCACCTCTCTCATCAGGTAGGACAAGTACTGAAAAATCCACAGGCCTGCTTGTGGGAATCAATGAAATAACACCATGTGTGCTGATCCCACCTGTGTCCATGATGATTCCTGGGTAACTGTGAACCTTACTTTGTTTCTATGGAAAGGAGTGGGAATTACTCCATACTTCTCTGAATTGCACAAATGCAATAGCTTCTTTTTTATGGTGATAAACAATTACAAAATAGTGGGGGGAAAAAAGAGTTATCCTTACTTTTTTACAGCTGCTCGTCAGAAGGCTCTTCTCTTTGGATGGGGGCATGAAGCCACTATGTGGAATATCACTGGAAGTCACTTCTTTTCCTCAAAGAAGAAAATGCACATCACACATAGCATACAACTTCTCTGTGAAACAGTGATGTAAGGACTCCTAACAGGATCCCTGCCATGACAGCTCCCCGTACAGCTGCTACAACCTAACTGACTGAGCTGAAGGCTCAACCTCTCCCTTGTGCCTTTACTGGAGGATTTGACTCAGGGCTATGACAGGCTGTGGGTACCTGAATACCATTCAGCCATGAGCAGCACCAACCTACTGCAGATCTGCATGTGTCATAATCACCCAGGTGGAAGAACCGGAGAGTATATCTTTCCCTGCTTTCACATCTCAGTTTTCCTCCACTGGGAAAAAACTACAACATGAAGCAGGATAGGACATGCCACGGTTTCATCCCAGCAGATAGGCAGAATGTATCTTGGACCTGCATTTCAATCTGGAAAAATGCTGTGGGCTCTGGTGCTCAGAGGTAGACACTGAAAATCAGTTTTGCACAGCCTGAGCTCTGTGGTACTCTACAGAATGCACAGAACAGAATGCAGAGCAACAGAAAGAATTCATGTCTTCAGAAATGGGCTCTTGTGCATTCAGGGAGACCTTAGAGCCGCTTCCAGTGCTGAAAGGGGCCAACAAGAAACCTAGAGAGAGACTTTTTACAAGGGCCTGTAGTGACATGGCAAGGGTGGATGGCTTTAAACAGACAGAGGGGAAACTTAGATTAGCTATAAGGAAGAAGTTCTTCCCTGTGAGGGTGGTGAGGCCCTGGCACAGGTTGCCCAGAGAAGCTGTGGCTGCCCCATCCCTGGCAGTGTTCATGGCCAGGTTGGACACAGGGGCTTGGAGCAACCTGGTCTAGCGGAAGGTGTCCCTGCCAATAGCAGGGGGTGGAACTGGATGATCTTAAGGTCCTTTCCAACCCAAACCATTCTGTGATTCCATGATTCTGCTGAACAGCCAGGCCATCTTAAGGAATAACATTGACTTTGAAATGCACAGTTGTGTGCCACATACAACTATGACCGGGGACACTGGAGAGGTGCCCATAGAGAAATTCTAGGTGTTATATTTTTTTCAACCCTGTATAAGATAAACTTCAGGTTTGTGTAATTGATGTACCAACATAAAATCGCCCCTCTTGCACATCTCTCTCATCCACTTGTCTCAGGACCTGAAAAGACAGTGCACATAATGGTGCCCAAAAAGCAGGGATGAGATTTTGTCCCAGCTGTTGAACATGTCCATGCTCCATCCTGGCAGAAAATACTTTGATATCTTTAAGGGAATTTTAAAATAAAATTTAGTATCTGCTGTCCAGGAGTCCTCTCAAATGCCAGGACTTACGAATCATTTCAGAAATGTCAGCTTGATTGTATCTAAGGCTTACTGCAGAAAAATGTCCCCCCATGATATCACCTCTTGGATCAACATCAACATCCTCTGGGAGCCATCATGGCTCTCCTAACTAAGATGGAGTTAGGTCTGGCTCTGTGTAGCTCTGGAGTTAGGTCTGGCTCTGTCAAAGCTGCCAGAACTTACCTGGCTGAGCCGCTTCCTGAACCTGGTTGGCTGCTTCCTGAACGTGGCCAACATCAAGGTTCCACTGAGTAAGGGTAAGTCCTTCCGTGGCCAACTCAACGAGGTCCTGCAGGGTCTGAGCATCCTTCTGGCTGTGAGATAAAAACTGCCCATCTCCTTCAGAGCCTGACCTGAATTTGTCAGAAGTTTGGCCTCCAACCTCTGTGCAAGTGGGCTCATGAGAACTGAGGTCAGGCTGAATTTGCTGGGACACTTTTGGCTGATCAGATCCCACCGTTGGCAAAAGGGTCTCGGGCTTATGATTCTGATCAAAAGAGAAAGGAAAAAAAGATGCCAATAAATTAGGACTGATTTTATGTACCTGCATTTGCAGAGCTTAGAGAACAGTCTCTACTTCATGCTCTTGAAACATCTAGTAAAGGATTACAGAGCATTCCCTAGATACAGGGGCTTCCACGGCAGAAACCCTCTGCAGTTTTATGAAGGACTCTTCAGAGATAAGACAGCTCTGAAAAGAAGAACGGAAACTACAATAGAAAATGCAGAAAAGGTGGTTTTCTCCAGGAACGTGTCTGTGCAGACAGCTGCCAAGCAGGGCTAGAAAGGGTGGTGGAAATGCTTCCACTTCAACACCTAAATATTTCATTATAGCTGGAGTGCCTGGCGACAGTCACAGTTGAAGCTCTCCAGGTGCTTCTGTTCTGAGTTCCGAAGTGGCTTTGCAGTTACATGTAACTAAATCAAGCTTTCACCCTGGAGCTGATATTTTCCAGGTTTGGTCTCTGTTTCCCAATAAAAATAGTTTTGCTTGTTTATTTCTAGGTAAAAATGGTTTGACCATTTCTGTGAGTGGAAAGAATCAAGAGGGAAAACACACTCTTGCCATGATTCTAAAGGCTTGCTTTCTTTTTATTTTTAAACTTCTCTGGCAGTTTTTGGCTAGAACAAGAAGCTTTGACTAGGGCAGAAGTATTAAATAAAGCATCTATATATGCACAGTTGCTTTTGAACAGAAGCACCAAATAATTCTCCAAGGAAAGAATGAGGGAAGAAAGAGAAGTGATATCCTTCTTCTTGAAAAGCAAGTATGTGATAAGATGAGAGATTAAAAGAGCTTTGTCTGTTTCTGTAGGTACTTCTAATAAGAACACAGAGCATTGAAAGAGGCGGGTGATCTAAGGTGAAAAAGAACAAAACAGTGGAACTGAGAACTGGATCAAAGCTCAAATGCACCAAGAGCAGTGGGATGCACAAAGAAATGTGAACTGCAAATGCTTCACTTTACAACTCTAGGAGCTCCCACCTCCTCCTCTGTACAAGACCAATACCAGTCTCCAGTTTAAACTTTTCACCCAGATCCTTGCTGAGTGCAACACACTGGCAAAGCTCATACTAGAACCAATCAAAGCTCCAGGAAGGAAAACAAGGATCAGGCTGCTGTAAACATGGACATACTAGTGGCAAAATGAGCAAGATGGGGTCCCTTTACTCAGAACTCTCCATTACCATCAGTTCTATTTTCTGAAAACTCGAAGAATAACATGGTAACGTGAGCTTCAGCCTCCTCTCCAAAAGGGAGAAATGAAAGTTCAGGATCATAAAACCTAACTGTGTAAGACCACGGGGCAACAGGGCACAAGCACTGAGTATGCAGAGGCTGGGGAATCACATGTTTAAATACCAAATGAGGAAACAGAAGGGTTAAAGGGCAAGTGAACTAAGGCACACAAACATCAGAGCAAGGACAAAAGAGCATCCCACCTGCACAGGCTTCCAAGGTACAATTGGAGGGGTTAATGCAGCAGTGTAGAATGATTCAAGGTCATAAGGTCCTGTCAGAGCACTGATATTCCATAAAAAGCACTCCTTGGCTTTGGACAATGGCAAAAGCCAGGTTGCTTTCTCAGACTCATTCTCCAAAATCCTACTAGTGGGAAGCTGAGGTGTGGGAGGGAATTCCACCTCTTCTGCAAGCAGCATAGCTACTCGCTCTTGGATCCTTTTGTGGGCCTTCTCCGGGTCCTGAAGCAGTAATGGTGGAGGTGCAGTTGGGCCTCTTTTACGCCGTTTTTTCTCTTTAAAAAGAAAAGGAAGAGGAACCCAAATAAATAAACAGCTGAACACAGAGGGCAGAGGAGCTCAACATGCAGCTCTTTCAAGCACTGTAGTCAGTGATGACCAAAAAGACAGCTACAAGCTGAACGCAACTCTTGGATTTCTGCAGGTAATCTGAAGCCTCACATCATCCTTGTAGGAGAAATAACTCCAGAAAGACTGACTGCCACTGTTCACACTGGTGGGAGCTGTCAGATCTCTACAAAATCTGATCATTATGGAAAGAACTGATATCCATGCAGTCTACCTCCCAGCCCCATGGCACAGTGCCTGTATGGCAGTGCTTCACAATAAAGGGAGAAACCCACCAACAAATTCACGAAGAACTCTGTTCTTCTGTATTGATGATATCAAACCACAGCTCACACAAAAAATGAGCAGCCTTCAATTCAGAAATCCTGTGTCTTACTACCTTTGCCTTGCTAATGCCCATCCCCAAATCCAACTGGAAGTTGGCAGGAAGAGACCTGAGCAGGGTCATGAAGGGTGAAGTCTCCCCAGTATGCAGCACTTAATGCTTTCCCCTAGCAGTTGTCTTCCCTTCTAAAGCTTTCCGCACACTGGAGCAGTGAAGCACATGCTAATACATGTAATATACACATATGTCCATTATAGAAAGAAAACAAGAGATAAGGCTGAAATAGCTGCATTATCCAGGCTGTGGCAGAATGAATAGGAAAAAATTCTACTGCAGGAGAAATAACAATAATCTTTTCACGTTATTTCTTTTCACTTCTATGGTTTACAAAAACCAAGGGCTTATCTTAAGAATATTTTATAGATTCAAAACAATTAGTGGAAAAAAAGGATGATATTCCTAAGGGATTTCACTAAAACCCATGGACATCTTGCAGCCTTTCTTGACTGTGTGTGGATACTACATATTGTTGAAGCTTTGACAACTTAAATAAAACAGAAACAGGGCTGTCATCCCTCCTATACCCCATAGATATAGGAAGAGCAGCCTGTGTTACGTTCCTCCTCCACTAACACAGCCTTTGACGCTAACTCGCTTTAACACGTACCTGATCCTGGCTTCCATTTGATTGGCAAAGCAGCCACTGGTTTCACGTTTGTCACTGATTTTGCTTGTTCCTGCTTTTCTTGCTCCAACAGAGAGCGTGACATTGCCATAGCAACCAGCAAATCTTCATCCTTAGTCTCCATTTTGGCCCTCTTCTGTGTTTTCTTTGAGGCCTCTTTGGAGGAACCTTTTCGCTTTGACCTGCTTGGTTGATTGCTGAAATACAGGAATGCAGCAGGAAGCCCAAGTTAACGTGACTGGATCCGAGACAAGAAATACTGAGCACTCCAGACCAGCTGCTCGACTTGCTCAGAGAGACTCCCATATCAAGGATAATGAAAAACTACTCAGTACCTTCTTCCCTAGAGCGAGCATCCATGGAACTTAAAAGCAATTTAGAGAAAGTCTTATTCTGAACAGGTAAGCACAAGCCCACAGCACTGAAATAAGCATCTGTTATCTCTACCTTGAATGGTTTTTTGTACCAAAGGGGAAAAAACAAGTCGAAGCAGGGCAAAACCAAGATCACCAGAAAATGCTTTCCCACTCTTCCGCTTCCACAGGCAATGGTCCTTCCTCAGCACAAAGGGACTTAGGAGCCCTTCTACAAATTCAGCCAGACATCACTTTGATTGGATTCTGACCAAATCCAAGAGAGCAGATGCAGCTCTCTACTGAGCACATTTCAAAACTTCATGTCTGTTTCCTCTTTGGCTTTGGGTGTAAAGCACATACATCCAGTAGAGCCACAAGCCTAATAGCTGAGGCATTGGCATGACAGATGCTCAGGAGACTGCATGCTTGCACTGTGTGGTTTGCTTAATAAGCTCAAACACACCATTCAGCTTTACTGCAATAACCTCCTCACAGAGCACAAATAATTCTGACAAACCAGCGTATGATCATTTACTCCCCATCTTGCTCCTGCCTGCTGACTTTTACAGTCACCCACCACCTGGCTACTTCTAAAGGAAAGCAAGATGATTTCTCTAACTACCTGCCATGTTCTCCTCATGTAGTACTGGGTCATGACTCCACTTGACCTTCTTTGGACTTGGAGCCCACCCAGTGTGGAAGTCCACCTTGCTTCTACTGTTCATCCTGAGAAGCACAGGTTCAGTGTCTCTCAGGCCAGAGAAAGTAACCAGCATCTTTTATTTTTACCAGCTTACCTGGGACACTGAAGAGGTGCATCACCAAGGGTGGAAACCTGCAACTGCACTGCCTGAAGCAGCATCTTAGGGGAAACATCCATCTCCACAGCACAGCGTTTCAGGTGACTGACCCGGCTCTGTGGGGTTTGGAACTGCTTCCCGCAGATAGGACATTCAGGGACCAGTGGTTTGCTGAAGGACGACATCTGTGCTTCTTCCATCTCATCCAGACACCTGTGAGATGATGGTAAAACTTATCTCTGAAGACTTTAAAACTGTCCATGCTAAGATTTAAACCATATTAAAGAAAAGGAAGCACAATCATCTCCAGTATCTGTAGTAGTCAGAAATATCCCTTAAAGAAACAAGAATTAAGTGTTCACCACTGTGATGAACATAATGTGTAGAAGTTATATAGAGATTATGGCCTCAGAGCCACATTAAAAACATGGTGCTCAAAGCAGGTAATCACCTAATCCTTCTTTCTGCATTCCTGTTAACATTCCAGCTAACTTACAAACCACTGTTAAAAAAAAAAAGAATCACCTACCAGAGAAATCAGTCTTCCTCACCCGAAATAGGACTTCTTGTCCTCCTTACTACTTCTGTAGGCATGACCACATGCAGTGTCAAGAATACAAGTGTTTTCAAGTTGGATATCTCACTCGACAAGGAAAGTGTTTTATGTCACACAAAAGGGAGCAGTTGAAATTAACACTCAAGAGTGTAGGATGATGAACATCTAATAATTTCTGGTAGGGCCAAAACTATGTCTCCAAAGACATTCAGGGTGTGAACTCCTGGATCTTCAGTGCCTATTATAAAAATCACTCTCTGATTAGGTAAGGACACACACCACCTACACACACAGGGCTGTGTTAAGAGATCATTCATCTGATGTACCAGGACTGGGGATTACTGGTTTGCCAGTGCATCCATCCACCTACAGCTTTACCTCTTGTGATGAAGGCTGCTATCAAAAAGTCCATGGCTAATATAACTTTATAATCTCATCATACCTGCTTAATAGTTCAGAAAGCAGACTTAATTTCCAAAAAGTATTTCTGACACACTGTCACTGTTTTACTATCTCTGTCCTCTCAAGCAGCAGTAAATATCTGAAGACAGAACCAACAATAACACCTCTAAAGCTGCAGGTGCAGACAATCCTAGTGAATGTGAGTCACTTAATAATGTGAGGTAGGATTGGACAAATTAAATCCCTCTTGCTTCTGGAGAAGCTCAAATTAAGAAATTACAATCATTCAAATGTGCCATTTCTGATACTCTCTCAACAGAGGAGCACAGACTTTCATTTTACAAAGAGCTATCTGTACATAATATTAACAGTTCTTGATATTTACGACTAAGTAAACTGTTAAATTAGGGCACTAATCTCAATTTAGTCATCTTTCTGAACAGCATCATCTTTCCCTCAGCAAACACAGTGACATACTAGCTGTCCTTATAGGAAAAATTAGCAAAATAAAGCAAACGTTACTTTGTTGGCTGAAATCAGTAGATCTCCAAATCTGCAGCAGTGGGTCCACATTAATTTTGATTCACAATTGCAGCTCCTCTGCTGCACTACCAATGAAAGCAGCACTGGCCTTACAACACACATGCAGAAGCTTTGCAGGGCAAGACAACCGTCCTCTGCTTTGAGATCAAAACGACTTGTTAATTCAAGCCACAAAGGTCAATGCCACTCTGCAGATTCCCCTGCTACCATGTTTTTTAATGGCTAAGCTGAGTGAGCAGTCTGTGAGGCTAAGGCGGAAAGGATTTGTGAAAAGGACACATCATACTGGTCTTCTACCTGTTAACATGCTGCTCTCGTCGCGTTGTGTTCATGGCTGAGAGATCCTTCTGGCAGATCTGACAAAAAAACAAGCCTGCATCTTCCAAGCTTGCCAGGGCTTCC